>NW_025784117.1:0-37500 GCF_021130785.1 Homalodisca vitripennis
TTACGTATTATATCATGATACCGAAAAGTCGTGGTTGTTGTCACATCAAAGCAAAACATGTATATACCGCTCTGTCGGTAGCTTTCAATTTGAGTATAAACATAAAGCCTTCATAATGTTTCATTTTTTTATGTGGAGATTGAATTTGGTCAATTGATAGCATTAATTTCCACTTTGATTTTTCTTATACATAATATTTATAACTTTTCTTAAAGATACATTGTTTTGAGTAAGTGACATGTAGTGTAGAAGAGGGTTGAAATAAATCAATAAGTTATTTAATAATAATTATTTTAACACGTTCGGAGGACCAGTCGGGGAATAAAAATGTCGTGAAGAGTGCCAAAGAAGTCGTACACTAATATAAATTGCCTTTCCCGGGCACTCCTAAAAGATGAGTCCTTGGACCAGGTGCAAGAGGCCAGAGAGAGTTCAGGGGCTCCAGACGGAACAGCACTCGTCGTTCGCGGGAGAACATACACTTTACTTCGCACAACGGAGCACTAATGATTGAACAAGGGATAACAAAATAGATAAAATAATAAAGGAGAATTGTGAGCAGGAGAAGGTGAGATGAAATATTTAGAAGAGTAGTTAATGTGTGCAGAAGGCACATAGACACAGGTGTAATATAGAGGAGAGAGAGGTAGACCGTGTCGACAGTGATAACGATCTTACTGGTACAAGAGATGCAGCCCCACTGGCCTAGCAGAAGGGCGCAGCCACAGAGTGGTTCGGTTGTGATAAATTTAGAACTGTTACTAGAGGAATAACAGCTGATCTCTCTCGCTCGATCATTGAATAAACTTAATGTTTACTTAAATAACAATATTAATAGATGTACTTAAAATTAAAAATAAGGATTCTAGATCCCTTGCAACTTGACAACTTTACGTGACTCCAATACCATTGTAAATCACAGACACAGATATGAACACTTGATACATTAAAAGAATCAAATTTACGAAAAAGGTTCATGATAATCAAAATTTTATTAAAATGTCAGTTAATACGATTTTTTTTACATTATGCAGAACTTAGAGTAATAAAACGTCTTAGTGATTAATAAAAGACGTGTTAATTATTTTAAATAAGAAAAGCAAATATTTATAAAGTATTTGGTAAATTTAAGATATAAGTAGTTTTTTTCTTCCATTCATGTAAAAACGTAGCAAGTGTATAAGAGCGTAAAGTAAAATTTTCTTTAATTAACTTAGAATGTACGTGCACTACTCGTAATTCAAGGAAGTAATTTACTACTCTCCACGGTCTATTCGTTTTTAATTACTACATAATTCCTCTTATAACCTGTAAATATTACTGCGTTCCATTTAATGTGTTTTAAATTATTATATCGGTGTGCTTCGGCCATATTCAACAATTAACTCACTAAATAAAATATTAAAACATCTCACTTTGTTAAATATCCTAATTTTGCCTATCAATGACCCAAAATACAAATCGTTTTTCAAGAGGATGTAATTATTCCAACCCTTTAAATGTGTTTATTTGATTTATTCAAAATGCAGTAAATTTCCAAGAAATATTTGAAACATTCTGCATGTTCCTCAATTCAGTTAATATTTCTTTCAATGCACTAAAATTAGAAAGGATAATTTGATTGTTGCACGAAAGCATGAATTTTATACAAAGTAATACCAAAACAGTGGCTCAGTTAAAGTTGGATAACCACCAGCCACTTAAAAAAAAGAAAACCGGCATTGTATTTCAATGCCTACAATGTCACGTTAAAAATGTTATGTGATTGAACTGAATTAGTTTGCAAATTCATTCGTACTGTGGTTTTCTCTTTGCCATCATGGTTACCCGTAAGACCGATGTAAGAATGTTCACTAACTCACAGCCAAATCCTGTGGAGTGACATGCACCATCATCAAACTCGATGTTAGCTATGTATATCAAGCTTCTTGCAAAATATTTTCTATAGTTCACTTATATTTCGATGCATCGTGCAGAAGAAACAGGCATGAAGGTTTTCTAGTGTACATTTTCGCTAACACTCGGCCAGTAAGGTATGTGGGAGGATATATAGTTACACACTCCCCAGTATAAGGGTAACATAAGAGAATAGGCAGCGAAACTAAACTAAATATCTTAGACTTTGACTTTTGAAAATAATAGACTAGTTGAGACAATTATTAAAGACATATTCAAAATATGTTCTGTTTGACAACAATACCGCTCTTCGTTAGTTTTTAGTGCAAACCTTTAACTTATTGTTTTAAAATTACCTGACTAAGGTGTTAAAAACACATTGATTTAAAATTCCAATAAATAATATTAAAATATACTTATGAGTACACTACAACAATCATACAAATCGTTCTCGCAGGTAAAGTAATACTGCAGGTTGAGGGCAAAACCAATTCTATTGAAAGCTATTTTTGATACAATATCCCCTTCTCCTTTTTCACCACCCACTCTTACCCCCCCACCCACTACCTATCCTTGTTCTGTAATCACAGTTGCTGTCATTACCAGGGGATCAGAACTTTAATTCCACAAAATTCGCGCTACAACACAGCTAGGTCAATGCATATAACTGATATGACTTGTACCACATAATTAGAAACATAGTAGTCATCATATATTTAACATGTTCTAAATATTAACTCTAATCCTATGTAAATAAGTATTATAATAATTTGCCTTCTGTTTCTCTGTGATCCTAATATACTTAAAATGTAATAATTTGAAATCCAACAATCTAAACAAAATTGCTGTTAGTTCTATTTTTTAATAAAGAACATTTTATTTATTGACATAGTTTACATATATAGCTTGTAAATACTATATATATATATATATATATTAGTAACATATAAGTCCATCGAGAAATTCACTGACTTTAAGTAAAGGAATTAATTACCCTTTGCTGCGTAGTTTTAAATAGAACTAATTATTTACTGTGTTTACTTTTCAGCCAAACGAATAGAACCAATTACTTTTCAAATTCGAAGTAATATGTAAATTCCCAGTAAACCATTTTAATTAGAATAATTTTAATTGACCAACCTCAATTGACTTTTATTTCGGTAAAAAATAGGAATGAGTTTTAAGAAATCTCATCGATTGAAATGAGTTCATCGCAAGTCATCGGTATTCGTAGTTCATATAATTATTACGAATGTTTCAGATCAATTAGATAGTATCGTGATTAAATTTTAAGGCTAAACATTTCTTTCACTTAAACAAAATTCAGGTTACAGGTCTCAGAACAAAATATATGCTGTTGGAGAGATAACATCCCACAAACAACTAAAGTTTAATGAATTTACTCAAGTTGACATATTTGTTAAGTAATTAACTAGTGTTAAACAACAGTTTGTGCATTAAACAACACAGTCTTGTAATAATATGTCTAGTTAACAATATAGTTAAAAAAGAATACAATACTGAGCTCCGTGCTAACATCAGATATATTTACTACTAGCAGTTAGTTACCCACGGCTTCACACGTAATATCCGTAGTGTTTGCACGTGTATGAGTACCTCTGGTATGAGTGAATTATATTTCCGACGCCAATGTTGAGTTTACCTTATTGCCGTGACCAAGAAAATTTGTCAAAAGTGTAATTGAATCCATTCTTAGCATTTTTAGTTGCATAGTTGAATTTCCACGTTTCCCTACTTCAGTTGAAGAACAAATGCGATAGATTTTATAGCAGTCTTTAAAATGTATGCTAAAATGTAGTAACTTTGTCTAATATCTGCATTTTAATATTGACCAGTTTTTGCTAATATTTGTGTACTCAATATTTGCCAAAATGGACATTTAGAATCATATATTTATTAACACTTAGTTTTATTTGAATATTTTCTTAAAATTAATCTACGCTTTCACACTTAAATGTGAAAAAGAATTGTAATTAAATGATTGTGTTGTCATAAAACAATGCTTACACAGAACAATGGATTATATCTAACGAGCTCTTTAAATTAATAATATTTGTTTGCCGTAATGCAACTTTAGAGATCAAGATTGTCATTCGCAATTTTAGAGAACAGTTTGGTGTGGACCTGAGGGATTTTCTAAATATTAACTGGCAAATATTCTAACAACAGACCTTAATAATATCCAGGTAAAATTTCAGTGCAATCGGTTTGAATAATTTGTGTGTAAAAGCGTAACAAATAAACAAGCTCAGTTTCGTATTTATAATGTTATTAGGATTATTTGATATCAAAATACACGTCTTCAAGCTTGGGATGTTGTTAGTTAGATCTCATCACGCAAACAACTTAAGTTTAATGAAGTTACTCAAGTTAAGCGGTTAACATCTTTGTTAGGCACTGTCGAGTTTGTGTCATGTTAAACTAACTAGCTGATAATAATACAATACAGAGCTCACTGCAATTGTCAGATATATTTCCTATTATTTGGTATGGTTTCTTTATATACTTTATAGCTTCAACTTATACTTCGGAAAGTTTAAATAGAAACTACGGTATTAGCTTTGTAAAAAGTTATTACCTTTTTAGGAACCTTAAGGAAGGTTTTTGTATACAACACTTAAAACTTACAGTCAGACAATAAATAATCATTATACCACAATCACGCTACTAGATAAAAAAAACTTACCACTTCCGACTGGTTAGTTATGGGGAGTGTGTATAGATGGTTGTTAGTTAACTTACACTGAGACTTATAATTAAAATAACTATTACGATGTTTGATTTCATGTTTGTAAAATTAAGTATAATAATTTTCATAATTATTTTTCAATATTTTCAATTAGATCAATTAGAATTAGACCAATGTAAAAATATTCACTAAAGCTCACCCATATTCCATAGAGTAACATACACCATCATCCAACTCAGTGTTCCTCATATATAAATGAAGCTTCAAGCAAACATCCAAGACTGTTACTCATTTACTTATTAGATATCGTGTGAAGAGACAGACAGACGGAAATGAAATTTTTCCAGCCTCTCGAGTAATAGTCTTCGCTAAATCTCAGCCAAATAACTATACCAATTTGAAAGATAATAGAAGATGCAGGGTTCCTTTTATAATTTTTCCTACATCTCGAGTGCTAGGGGATAGACTATGTGCTCTTTGAGACAGCAAAGGGCACTTTGTCATAATCACTTCCAGATCTGTAAGGACTGTAATGGTTCAGGTAATCAGTCCACCTTTCTCAAATTTGGGAGTTGGGTGAATTCAGAAATGGCCATTGATATCATCAATCAAATGAATTTATTCTTTTCCTATTACGTTTCTACACATCTTCGCATCCCCTCATATTGCTTACAGCATTACCCATGTAAACCCATTTTACAATTCAGCTACCTCAATGTGGGTCCACGTTAATTTTGTAAAATATAAGTTACGTTCAATGCTAGTTCGTAACTTAAGAAACTGAGATTGATTGATTAATATTACTCTCTCCCCTCTTCGCTCACTTAACCAAAATCAGGATAAAACTTACAGTTAATTAAGAACTATCTATTTACTGTCCTATTTATTTGAGTTTATATTAAAGTGTATTTAATGAATCGCGTAAACCTCAACAGTTCTGAGAAGGAAAAGTTAGATTTTCCTCAACATTAGCTACAAGATATCTTGGTTGGCCGATTTCACCCTTTGTGATCTCAGCTTTGACTAATGAAGTCTAATTTACCCTTGGACTGAGTTGGAAAGCAGCTGAACGGCTCATTTCCTATGACTAGGGAGACAGAAGTAACATTTATGTTACTATCGCTTGTTAATAATAAGGACTTGATATGTGTAAGAAGGAAAATTGATATGTGTTACCTTTATAGTAAAATAATTTCGACACTGAAGTTGCAGCATGTTACGAAGTTTAAACATATACATAACTATGTATTTCACGAAAAGGATTAGCCTATATATTTGAACAGGTACTACGTGAGTATACATCAGCCAATTTGGAACTTACCTGTGTAATTTTATCAGTTAATTTATAACACAAAATTCAATATGTCAACTAAAACTAAGTTTGATTAGTCACATCTTAAATTTAACCTATCGGGATATCTAATTTCTAAAGTTATTGCTCAGCACATTTCAAATTTCAGTAAAAATACTCAAATATGTAAATTATACTGTATAACGATTAAATTCAACTATTGTTTATGAAGATTCAAAAAATCAATAATTATATTTATTTATTTTTGTCACCAGTTTTGAGATTAAGTTGTATTTATTTTAACAAAATACCATAAAAACCAGTATTTTTTTCTTTTTCGAAATAGCTCCTAATAAGTTTTTGGGGATTCTTATACTTTTTTATACATTATACAACAAACTCAGCTATATCGTGTGAGATTTGAATTAATTATAAGTATAGCTATGTTCTAACGGCTTTGGAATGTTTAAACGTTTAAACTGAACTCGAAAGTAACTTTACTAATATGCAAATTAATGAGAGAAAAGAAATAATAATAACAATAAAACCCAAACCAACATTAGGGAGTACTTCGTTGTATGGTTATTTCACGAACCATTTAAAAGCAATCGACGTGGCTGTGTATTTGTCCAGTTCTCTTCCTATAATGTGAAATCCTGCTTTCCATTTCATAAATACGTTCTCCAGCTAAAACTTTTAACTTTTAAAATACCAAGATCACTAGTAAAATTTCTAAATCCAAACAATTTTTTACTGAAATAATATATGTTAGTGTGTATGTCTACTATTATAATTCTTATTCTACTTAACAGTGTAACAGCTATAAAATAATTTACACTGTAAAAGGACATAATTTAGTTTTTGTAGAAATCGATAGATGAAGTTTTGTTGATAAATAAACCGATAGTCAGCCACGCTAGTTTTTGTGGAAGTCGAAATGGGGGGTTATGGAAAGGGTTAAAAATATGAAACGATACTTCTCAAATCGTATATTTATTAACTTGACACAATTAAAACTAAACGCCATGACGAACATAAAAATCAATGCAAAATTTTCTCAGATTATATTTTGCCGATGTTCGCACAATTGCAATTTATTATCACACACAAAACAGTAATTATATCACTGTCAGACAACTAAATAAACGGGCAGAATGTCGTAAATTTCGTGTGTGTGTGTGTGTGTGTGTGTGTGTGTGTGTGTGTGTGTGTGTGTGTGTGTGTGTGTGTGTGTGTGTGTGTGTGTGTGTGTGTGTGTGTGTGTGTGTGTGTGTGTGTGTGTGTGTGTGTGTGTGTGTGTGTGTGTGTGTGTGTGTGTGTGTGTGTGTGTGTATTATATGTATTATGTGTATTATTTAATTGTCTGACGGTTTGGTTTGTCCAAATTAAAAAACCACTTACTAAGAAAAAAATCATCAAATCAAATTTCATATGTTTAACTCTTATAATACCCTCCTACTTTAAACTTCACTCTAGTAGGAATGTTTTCTTACAGCAAATTTATCTATCGATTTCAAGAGTAACAAGATTGAAAATTTACTTTCGACTCCTGGACTACAACTGAAATCGTAGAATTTGTCTGTTCATACATTATCCGCATGCAAGATATTTTACAAATCTGATCACATATTAAGGATTATTTTTTCGAAACATTTAAAATGCTGTAGGAGCACATGTTAAAGATCAATATTTTCGTCTTTCTAAATACTTAATAAACTAAATATCTATTAATGTATTTACCTAATAATTTACACCTGTTACATTTTATAACAAAACAATTTGGGATAAGTGGTCTTACGAAACCAGTTCATCTTCCGCTTAGTGCAGCGACTGAAATCTCAATCTGGAATCTGGTGTCCTTGCTCGTCTAAAGAGATCCAAAAGTCGATGAAGAAGAAGCTGAAAAATAATTCTGCTTCGTTTCGGTGTCAGAACCACCTAGAGTTCAAGATAAAGTACAATCTCGATGCAGAGGTGTTCCCATTGTTTCTTCTGGTGCATATTCGGCGCAGAGAAAAAAGTCAACTAGTACTAAAATGGTGACTGTTTTAAAACTGTAATGCATATACTCACAAAAATCACTAAAAAATTAGTTACAGAAACATGTATAATATTTTTTACTAAGATGTAATGGGAAAGGCAACCATTGCAGGATATTATTAATCTTGATTAAACTAAAATCAATCTTGGATTAACCTAACATTATCTTTACAATTTGTAACCTTTAACATTTCAACGTTAATTATGTTTTAAATAGTAATTCTACCTCTACTCGTGTCAAACCTGTACTAATTGAAACAGGAATAATATTTTTTTTTCAAAAGTTATAATTGTATACTTACTTGTATAAGTTTAGAGCATACACTATCAAAAATCTGTTGGCAAATTTTATGAAGCACTGAGTTTCCTGTTCGACAAAAAACTGTCCTATTTGTTTTATTACAGATCTTATATTTATAATAATGTGATGGACGATACGATCCTGGATGTATTATGAATATTAAAAAAAACGTAACTCACCTGAGCGAGCTAATCAGTCTTCTTGTAAACAAAACAAACTACTGTCATACAAAAGAGTCTAAAGTTCCTGAATGTAGTATGAACATTAAAAAAGACATAATTCACCTCTGCGAGCTAGGCAGAGTCCTTCATGTAGGAAAAAACTTATGCTGTAATTTTGACGCTATCAGATCACCTTTCAAAATAGTGCTTCTTGACCTGAAAAACCCCCCCCCCCCCCCCCCCGATACCGATTTTCATTCACATTCGCCGAAAATGACTGGGACGAACGATACCCCCTTTTCCGTATTTCCACCACGTTGGAAATGAGTGATAATTTGTAAAACTGATATCATGAAGGTATACTCCTGTATACATACTGTATATATACGTACTGTAAATATATTATTACGAGTATATCGTATATTAAAAGTTCTTGTTAAAATCATTAATTTAATTTAGTGTAATATTAAAGGTATTTGACTCTCGTGAATTAATCGATACCCCTTACCAGGTAAATCTATCTAGTAATAAAGGAGTGACGAAATAAAACATAATATATTTAAATGGAGTTTATTTTCCACATACTTTTCACTTCAAATAATATAAATTAATTCATTTGAAGGAATAAATATAACAATAGTAGCTCTTATTAGGTAACACAGTATTTAAATAACTTATTTATTATTGATACAGTTGTCTTAGAATTCTTATGGTCTTCCCATTTATAAACGATGTTCTGACGTATATCTGATTCCCGACATCAATGAAGACGTTTGAGTTGTGAGGTTAGCACGTAATCTCCTGTGGGCGTAAGACAGGAAATGTTCTCGGGTAAGTGTATAAACTGTCACCTGCGGAAATTGAAACCACCAGACATATGACGAGCCCAGTTTATAGACTTTACCTTGTGAGGTTAGCACGTAATCTCCTGTGGACGTAAGACAGGAAATGTTCTCGGGTAAGTGTATAAACTGTCCTCTGCGGAAATTGAAACCACCAGACATACGACGAGTCCAGTTTATAGACTTTACCTTGTGAGGTTAGCACGTAATCTCCTGTGGGCGTAAGACAGGAAATGTTCTCGGGTAAGTGTATAAACTGTCACCTGCGGAAATTGAAACCACCAGACATACGACGAGCCCAGTTTATAGACTTTGAGTTGTTAGGGAAAAGACTTAAAGTTCCTCAAACATTAGTGCATTAATTGATTTCGTATAGAAGAATAAAACTGTGTTACGTACTCGAAACACGAATAAAAAAATTGTAAACGTAATGGTTTCATTTTTCAATATTATACATATTTTACCGTATACTGTTTTATATTTACAATTAATTCATATGTTAAGTACACGGCTAGCCTTATTTTTATGTGCAAAGAAACTTTTCCTTTCGATTATATACATAAAAGAAAGTTTCTGATGTAATTGAAATTTTAATAACTATAATCATATGTTTTATTAGAATTTTTTTTATTAGAATATTCTTATATATTCAAGTTGAAACTTATAAGTTATAAGAAAATATAGTTTTGTTTAAATAATAAAAGAGTATTTGTTTTAATGTTGGTTATAAAGTCAAGGTAATAATTAAAGTAAACTGTTTTTATTGGCTTACTATTTTAATTTTACAATATTTTAAAGATTTTTATGGAGAGGATATATTCACATTATTTATATTTAATATAATAACTTATAATGGTTATGTTTCTAATGTACACCGACATTTTATGATTAAATAATTTCTGATCATAATTGACACTCTTAAATTAAGCTTTAACCATTGAACGCTACTGACTACCATATAGAACTATATTGAACTAATGAAGTTAAGGTATAAATCAGTGCTATTTACAATAACTGTTTCAGAATATGGGGATGGATGTGCAGTTGTTTTGCTAATACTGTACTCGATGGATACAGAACTAATGAAATATTCTTTATATAAAGTGGACTAGTGGAGAGTACATTAATGTGCCCAAGACTGTTCTCGTTCTTGCCTCCGCCAGAAACAGTTATAACTTATCTATCACGTGACAGCGATATTTTTCTCCCAAAATAAAAATAATTAACGCATTTACTTCTACAACTTTCACTTCCAATATTGTAGGTAATGGGGTGCTTGAGAGTTGGAGACAAATTCCATGTATTGGGAAGTGGTTGTAGGTTTCTTTAAGAATAGATATAATAGTGGATATTTTCTTGAGTAATTTGAGTTGTAAGCTTAAAAAATGTAAATATCAGTCGAAAGTTGTAAATAAAAATATATGTGAATAAACACCTGTGATATGCTTACTAATTGTACAAATCCACCTAGTTTAAAATAAAAAATCCTTTATCGGATTCCTATAATAAATCAAGGTTGAAAACACACCACGCGAATCTAAAGACAAATTCAATTTCCAACAAAGTCATTTCCCAGCGCCACTGAGATATAAAACAGATCGTTAACAAGAATTTCCGCGCTCCTGAGCCTCGCTTAACGACAGTATCAGGGCATCACAACTTCCTGGACTTGGAATGGAAACATGCCTCAAGAGATTCATGTATTCCCCTGCTTAAAAAATGTGGGAGGCTAATGTACCCCAAAACTGAAACGGAAAGAATTTAAAAATGTTTCTTGATAGGTTTTGAGTGTAATTGGTTCCCAGGAGACCTCCTAATTATTTAATTAAAATCTTAAAGTTTATTATTAAACTTTTTGGTAATGGAAAACATTAATACTTCAATTATGGCTTTATTACATTACATAAAAACTTGATTTGTTCTATACCTTTATGCAATAATTCAAAGATTACTTTAGTTCTTGTAGTGAAAGCTTAGGAAATTTTCAATTGCTCTACATAATTGTAGATAAAATTAGGGCAGGTAGAGAATTAAATGGTATACAACCTTCCAATATCAAGTCTTATTAATAATAACATTATATTTAATTTTGTTAACAATTTAATGTATAGTAATATGGCCTCAATAACAAAAAAAGAATATGAAACCGTTCTTTCAAGCGAGATTAATATAATTTGTAAAACCAAATTTCTGTACATTTGAATTTTTTTATAGTTTTTTCTCATTGGTTTGTGGGAATTTTCGACACAATCTGTAATATAAAAGCGATATTAAATTGAATCGTGTGGTATTTTTGCAATGTCATTCATGAAATGTCAAGCAATAAAAATATGCTAGCTATAAATAAAACATGTTTTATTTGTAATGTTTAGCCAGGCATATCATCATATTTTTGAATTCATTGGAGAAATTAAAGGAATTTAAAAACTATAAAAATTGATTTTATTCGATTACTTACTTAATATCAGACAAACATTTTTACTTTATTTTTTAAGAACCCTTTACGATAATTACTAAATATAAATTGATTAAAAACCCTCTTTTCGTTATTAAAAGTGATCAATGAATTCCGAAGACTTCGGCTGAAGAAGACTCGAGCAATGAACATTGAGGAATTCCGAGTTCTGTTGACACACTCGCTTTGCAAGTAATCTTCTGAAAGGTTTTTTGTTATTGCTTCTTCTTTTGTTTTTCCAGTGATGAAAGAAACAACTGAAATATTCCGTATGTTTTTACCTCTCTTCATGTAAGTTTTCCATGCAACCAGAAAAACAAGTGAGTTGTTTTTTTACAAAAAATACGATATGATCTTTTAACGATATTATACGTATATTAAATTAATTCAAGCTCACTACAATTTCTCTACTATCGTTACTGAGCTAAGAAAAGTTTTAAGAATCAATAATTTTGAAAAGTAATTTATGTTCTTTGAACGCATTATAATATAGTAAGATGCACTTTTTATGTATATTTATTATAATTTAAAATGGTTTCTAATTTATTGCAAACCTTTAAGACAAATTAAAAAATTGCACCTGTTTTTCGATCTCAAATGTGAAACAGTTTTCGAAACACAAATACAGTACTAGAAGTAAATTTTATTGAAACTTCATAATACGTTACTTACGCATTAAAAATGTGTTTAATACCGTTTAATTTCAATATTTCCAAACCAATTTTAATAGAAGTTATAATAGGCCGTAATATATAAGCAATAATATATATATATATATATATATATATATATATATATATATATATATATAATATTGTAGTAAAATATAAGCAGTTACCTGGTGGACAGAAAATACATCTGATTGTTACACCAACGCAGATGAGTGTATTGTAACAAGAAAAAATAAAATATAACACGCATTGGCACAAAATGCTATTCAATAATTTCTCACATACCTTCTCCCTTTGTTATGGAACTCAACTAAACTCTCCAAATAAATATTTGGTTACTTAATTTCAATCTAACGAAACAACTACACATGCCGCATATGTGAATTATTATTAGCACACTAATACATAGGTATATACGAGAAAAAACGTGATCAATACTCATTCTTGACTATACTGCCTTCAAATCATAAAACAATAAGAGATTTTTAAAGGAGTTAAGACTATTTATTGAGTCCTTTGGTTGAAAGTTATTTTTGAGGTTATATTTATTGAGGTTTAGAAAAACGTTTCTCCATCAAAAAGATCTCCACACCGATTTAATTTTAGAGCATTTTATATAAATCTCTACTCATTTGAGTACAATTTTGTATTACTTTATTTGTAATTAAAGACTCTGAATGCCTCAGGCTACTGTTTAAAATTTAATACATACTATTCAATTCGTTCAGAGATATTTTAAAGAGCAGTATAAAAATATGAATTAATTCACTTGTAGAAGAAGACTGTGGCAGCTGTGTCCACTCTACTAAGACTGTCTTCAAGTAGTGATGGGAGAATCGAATAGTATTCGAATACAGCTCGGATATTCACATATTCGAATACCTCAAAATGAATTCAAATACTTTTGAAATGTATAAAATTTCTCTGGAAGAACAGAATTCAAACAATTTTTTCTGAAGTTCATAAATCATGAACCTCAAAACATGTGAACCTCATGAACCTTTTTGTGACATGTTTGCAGGGGGCACAAAAAGGTAAAGGATTTTCCCACCTTTTTGGCAGGGCAATTCCAAATAACCAAGAAAAAATAGATTACGGGAAGGAAGTAAAACAAGTCTAGACTTGTTTGGTACAAAAACCCAACCCAGATAGAGTATTCAAATATATATTCGACAACAAGGGTGCTTTTGAATACACCGTATTCGATTATTTTAAGTATTTGATTCTCCTATCACTATTTCCAAGACGTAAACCAACAGTCAACCGGAAAGAACGGAATGTTTATCCTACCGGAACATGCAACCGGAAGTAAAACTGTCTCAAATATCTCGGTAACAAATATTTACCGCAATTTTACAATATATATATATATATATTTTTTTTTTTTTTGTGTTAAATAAACAACACACTAGTAAGACTAGTATAGGAAATTAACAAAAGGAATGTTGGAAACTTATTCTTTTTTCCAGTTGGTCGGAATTAAATTTCTGGTGTATGCCTTCCTTAGGGAATAGATTTTCACCTAGTTAGCAATGATTATATTCTTTCAATAATAATAAACTCTTTATTGTAGGCTACTTAAATTTTATAAGCACATGCGATAAAAAAGTGACTTAAGGAGATCGTAGTTTCAAAAATCATAATATTTAATTTTTTTTGCAGTATTTAGTTAACAATTGATATAGACAAATCCATATCGAGACAATTTTATGAAGGAATATCCGCGTTTAAATATTCGGATAATGATATTATTACTTTCATGAAATATTGTTAATTTATGGATTGTATTGAATTACATTCCAGATAACAATATTTTGTCGTTCTAGATATATATTAGTATCCATAAATGCGACATTATCTTCCACACATTATACACCACATTAAAGGAGTTTATAAACTAAATAAAATGTTCGACAACAATTTGTAGAACTACCTAAATTTTTAGTTATAAAATACTATAATAATACTATCCGAATATAAAAATGCTATTTTGTAACAGGAAATGGGACATTTCTTAAAGTTAGATATTTAAGACTACACTAATTAATTTTTCTCAACACAAGGAGTTCATAATTAATTTGTCAGTTAATTAGGGTACTAAAATAACGAAGGCGTGTAAAGTGTGTATTGACGAAGCTTGTTAACTGGCAATCATGGTATGGTACAATTAGCTCTTGAGATTTTTACCCTCTTGACATTCTGTACGATATTCATATTGAATATACAATTATTTTAATCTATCGAATTATAAAATAGTATAAAGTATAACACTTTAATCATATTTAAATATAACAATGTTAAAGAATCGAATTTTGGATTCAAGCAAATATATCACTTTCATAATTTCAAAAACAGTTAATTTTCAACGGAACATTTTTGACTATATTACCCTGAATCTACGAAATAAAAATATTGGAATAGAATTTTGGAGCCAACAATTTTTAAACTGTATTGCACTTTTCTATGGTAAGGAAAACACTTTTTTCCGTGAAGTAAAAACATTTTTGTGCTTTTTAGATCATGGGCAAATTTCTGTATAGTTCATGCTAGATGAAATTGAAATATACTGTTAAAGCTGTACTGTGGTTTCCACTGGTGTTAAAATTTTAGGTATAACCATTTAGACTGAAAAAGTTGTCTCTCTAACCTCTTTTCTTTATTGAGAGTCGATTGTTTTTACTTTCTGTGATAGCTCTGACTGAAAAATGTATAAGTGCACATAAAGCTGTGGCTTCTATTACAGTTACTCTTATGATAGAATCCCTTGGTCAACACAATTTTCTTCTTTGCAGTTTACATGGAAAACAGGAGTAATTGTTGAAAATTAGTCTGTCTTTCTATTTTGTCTGTTCACGCAATGTCCAGAAAACTTACTGACCTATGAACTTAAAATTATTCATGAAGCCTCATTTCTATATGAGGAACATTGAATACGATGTTGGTCCATGTCACTCAATGCGACATGGCCGAGCGTAAGCGATATTTGTACATTATTCCTATGAGTCCAAGATGGTTACAAGAAAATAGCCGAATAAATATTTTTGAAACAAACAGAGTTTAATCACATTATAATTTTAAAACGCGACCTTTTTATTTATAGATTAAAACAACAATACAGGGTGAGTGGCTCTTGGTGTGACAAAATGTTTTGGGTTATAATGCAATGTAAATGTGATACAATGGCGGTTATAAAAAAGTGTAACTTCAAAAATTAGGTCTAAAATGAATTATTTTCAGTTTTTCTAAAAAACCCGTGTTTTTGTACGTAAATCTGATATTACTCAGCAACGTATAGACATATGTGAGCAAACTACAAAATTTTTAGTTTTCTCCGTTAAACTTTCGATTTTAAAAAGTTATCGGTTCAAATGGTAAGAAAAGAAAATTAAGCTTCAGGTCGATTAAAATGGCAAAATTGCTAAGTTTCAGAAAAAACTTAAATATCATTGAACCCCATCTTTTTACCACACCTTGTACACAAGAATGTGTCAAGTGATATTAAAAACTTTGCCATTTAATAGGCTTTAAAAAATGGTATGCCATATGACCATAGTTAAGTATTCGGTTACCTACTTTTGTTGGTTTGAATATTAAAAAACATGCAAGCTACGAAAAGATTAAAACAATTTAATAACAACTGTACTTAATTTTTATGTTTTATCAAACTGCCTCATAAAACAGGGACTTGAAGATTTAAAAAAAGTAAAGCAGTTTAAACATTAAAAGTCAAATAATGCAGTTCATTCTCAAAATGGCGACCTTCCTTTCTCACACAAGCTCTTGCTCGCTTTCTCATTGCTCCTGCGGTCATTTCAAAAGACAGTTATTCCCGAAGCATTTGAGCAGCCAGACAAATTCTCCCTCGTAATTTTTTTCTATGTGTACTGGGGCGGAATGAACTTCCTGCTTAAAAAACCCCACACAAAAAAGTCAATAGGTGTAGGGTCGGGAGTTCGGGCAGACCATGCGACAGTTCCCCCACGTCCAATCCACTCGGGATAGTTTTCAGTCAGCCATTGACGTACTGTTGCATTAAAATGTGGAGGAGCTCCATCCTGCTGGAATATAAGCTCGTCTCTTCCAACATTGTTCAAATTGTTCTAGAAGGTTAGGTAGGTCATGTTGCAAAAAATCTAAGTAGATTGTTCCATTTACAGTTCCATCAAATATGTGAGGGCCAATCAGTTGGTCGCCTAAGACTCCACACCAAACATTAATACTAAAACGCGTTTTGAAAGGATTGTTCCCTTGTCCGGTGTGGGTTTTGTTGATCCCAGTGGTGCATATTATGACAACTGAAAATTCCTGCTCTTGTAAACAATGACTCATCAGTCCAAAGGATTTTTCGAAAAAATGACGCTGCTCTAGGTCTCTGTTTAGCAACCCCAACGACAGATTTGTACTCTAGGAGAATAATCAGTTGTTTTCAGACCTTGAACAGGCGTAAAATGATATTTATGGAACTTATTCTTATGCAAAAATGTCCAATACCTTCAATTGTGATACACCTATGTCTCTAGCAAGTTGTCTACTACTAACTTCTGGATATTTCCGAACTGAATTTAGAACTACTTCATCTAATCCTACATCATGAACTATGTGTCCTACTTCGCTAGGTCTTTTGTGAACTGTACCTCCCTCCACAAGACGTTGATGGACTCTTGAGAACACAGAATGACTGGAGTCGGCGATCAGGGTAACAAGCTTGATACTCTTTTTGGGCAGTACGCGCATTTCCATCACAAAACCCGTAAATAAAGTTCATATCAGCGTATTCTCGAGTAGTGAACTCCATGTCAGCCTACACTTGACTAAATTGAGCAGAAAAATAGATTATTGGAGGTATAACTAATTCATGTGGACACTGGTCTTACAAAACAAGATAAGGAATGAATGTACAATACTGGTGAAAGTGATAAGATAAGGAATTAAAACATTGATAAAGGATGCGACCATTAATCCATAACTAGCATCCACAAATTATTTAGAACTGTTTTACTTTTTTGTAATCTTCAATTCCTTGTTTTATGAGGCAGTTTTATAAAACATAAAAATTAAGTACAGTTGTTATTAAATTGTGTTAATCTTGTTGTAGCTTGCATGTTTTTTAATATTCAAACCAATAAAAGTAGGTAACCGAATACTTAACTATGGTCATATGACATACCATTTTAAAGCCTATTAAATGGCAAAGTTTTTAATATCACTTGACACATTCTTGTGTACAAGGTGTGGTAAAAAGATGGGGTTCAATGATATTTAAGTTTTTCTGAAACTTAGCAATTTTGCCATTTTAATTGACCTGAAGATTAATTTTCTTTTCTTACCATTTGAACCGATAACTTTTTAAAATCGAAAGTTTAACGGAGAAACTAAAAATTTTGTAGTTTGCTCACATATGTCTATACGTTGCTGAGTAATATCAGATTTACGTACAAAAAACACGGGTTTTTTAGAAAAAACTGAAAATAATTCATTTCAGACCTAATGTTTGGAGTTAGACTTTTTATAACCGCCATTGTATTACATTTACATTGCATTATAACCCAAAAAAATTTTGTCACACCAAGAGCCACTCACCCTGTATATTGGAAGTCGGCGATAACATTTGATTACAGTGTACTCTGTGTATTATCGTTTAAACATTGCTATGAAATCTAAATGAGTCATCAAAAATGATAACGTATTATACATGAAAATATCTTGAGGAAGTTTTCATCTGTAGCCTCTCTATGGCATGAAACTCATTCATACTTTTGGACAAGAATGAGTTCTATGACTGTGTTTGTCAAACCACAGAATATGGCTGGTCGTAGAATCGTGTCACTCAGTAGTTTGACATAATTTTACTTTTGCTTCCTGGTTATAAATACATTTTTTTTTACGTCTACCGTTCTATCTACCAATAATGTAAAACATTTTGCACTGAACCTTAGCGAAGCTTGTTACGTGGCAAAATGATACTCTTACCTTGCAAAATTGTAAGCAAGAAAGGCAACAATAACTGTTGATTAGACCGAGGAGAGCTTACTTTAGCTTCTATCCCGACAGAAAACAATGCAGGTGTTGCGCGTGTTTGCTCAGACTAAAGATGGCACCGTAAACCGCTTTTCTCAGACGACGTTGTTTGACTTGTTCCAGTAAGCCAGACATTATTGATAGCGTCTCTTAAGCTGTGGTATTATCGCATTGGTATATTCATCACCCGTATATTTTATATTTCATAACTACTGTAAATAATAGCTTAATACATTCTTGAAGCTCTTGTCTTATTGGAAATGATATATTAATTTAAACAAACTCTCCAATAATATAGTTTTTTATTTTTTGTGAGGCCTTTCGTACTCAATGAGTACATCTTTGGACTCACACAACTGAATGAAAGTAATATTAACAATAGTAACATAAACAATTTTGTACTAAATAAAAACATATGTCATTAAAAATACAAAGAGGTAATATTCTATGACAGCACAGTATGTTATATGTATATATATAAATAAAGTTTATATTTAGTTAAATCAAATAAAGTAACGGTGAATTTTGAAAAGGCCCAGGTTCTTTGTTTACCAGATTATTTTGGTTCTTTTTTATAAAAATTGTCTCATATGCATCAAGGAACTTTTTATTTTGTACTTCTTTTAATAATTTTGCATTTGAAAAAGAGTGTCCAGTTTGTAGTGCATGTTTTGCCATGGCTGATCTTTCTCCTGTTGTTATTTTAAACATGCCCTATGTTCCTTAGCTCTCTGTTTTAACTTTCTTTTTGTTTGGCCAATGTATTTTAAATCGCAATTGTCACAATTATTATTTTATTACTTTCATTCAGTTCTGTGAGTCCGAAGATGTACTCATTGAGTACGAAAGGCCTCACAAAAATAAAAAACTATATTATTGGAGAGTTTGTTTAAATTAATATAGCTTAATACATTTTATTAAGTTGGTCCTCTGAACTCGTATATAATTCATTTTTGTCAGCAATTTGAAAATCCTATTGGCTACATGTTTTATTTTAGTTACGAATTTGATTTGTATTCCCCATTATCGAATACGCTTTTGAATTGGAAATGTAGAATACAAATTATAAGATTTATTATTTACTAGACTACTAGACGACTGCTTTGTAAAGTCCCTTTACCATGATACTTGTAACATAATCCTTTAACACGATCTGTTTAAAGGATCCTAAGGTGGTTGGTACTGGTTATGCCACATCGTTAGAGAGAAAATACAAAAAAACCATGAGATACATAGCCTAAGCTTCGAATTAACCTTCCTTGTATAAGGTATGGATTTTTTTAATGTGCATAAATATATAAATATATTCCAAAAAATGTATTTATAAATAAACAATATTGTTTCTAGTTTTACATATGCACACCACAAAGCTCTTGGGCGTTTTGTCACGTGTGTTTAAACAACTGAACTAACATAGGATCGGAAGACCGAATTTAATATTCACTTTTTAATATTCATTACATTAGCAAAAATAGTAAAAAACAGCATAATTAAGTTTCAGAAAGTTTGATTCCTAAAAAGTACTTACTACGTTGGGACTCGAAACCAGATCTCTGTTCCCGGTTGATCACGTTACTACTATACCACAGAGCCCTCGATACTTATGAATTACTTATTTTGTATTGATATTAAATTACGCAATTCTAAACGGAATCAAAATATGTTCCCATTATCACGCAGTAGTCTATTATTTATTATTATGGTCAGGGTAAATTTCAAAATAATACTAGTTTTTTTATTATTGAATTACTAGCCTCATAGTAAAGGATTCATTAACCCATTTTGCTGTGGGATTAGTAATATTTATCGTATTCTGTCTTAGGAGATATTTTTATTCAACTCAAGACATATAAAATTATGTTGAAAACAAATATGCAACTGATTTTAACAGGGTTTAATCTGAACCATGCCTCTGTAAATACTATATTCTTCTAACTATTATTCGATCATTTTGGAATTTTGTTGATACAATCATAATTTGAACCTTTCAATATTATTATAAAAATGTATTTCTGTCTCAATGTGGTTTGAAATAAATTAGGTAATATTAATGATCATTGTAGTTATTTATGATGCAGTACCGTGAAAACTCGAGTTAAAAAATCGCAGGGAAAATATTTCTTTACAGTGCTAGTGTAACGAATTGCACTTAAGTCACGTTTATCACTAGGAATACCACATTTTCCCGCTAGAAGTTAAATTTAATATTTTTATATCCTCAACATTCAATATGGGTAAAAACGCTTCCGTTGTATTGATGCATCATACAGGAATACTGCTGTATACTGCTCATATCTTCCTACTTTTACCTCCAATTAATGTCTTCTCACTACAAATTAAATGATTAGAATTTTGTTTTTGATTATCCGTACTTAAATATTGAAATTTAATTTCTGGAACCATGACATTTGGAAAATCTTCACAATTATGTATATTTTTGTAACAACTTCATAAAATATAATATTAGTAAGCTCATTCATATTTGAATTATCGACGTTAAACCGTATACAAATTTAACTACAAGTACGTCACTAGATTTATGGGGTACTGCGTATACGACTAAAATGGTTTATGAATTTTTACTTTAACGTTAGGTATTGTTAACTTACCTTTAGCAATAAGTCATGAAGGCCGTGTAAGTTGTTTCCTCGTCACTGCATTTACGACGAATCTCATTTCCTAGAATGTCGTTTTCCCAAGTCACTGAGGGATGAAACCGATCGTTAACGAGACTTGTTGTACTCCCGGGCATCGTTTAACGAGAGCGCCACAATCTCCTGGTCTCGTTAAACAGAATATTGCCTCGCCCTAATCCCGGATTTAGACGTATTTTACTTGCTCCGCCGGTGTAAAGGGCTGATCACTTCTCGGCGGTTAATTAACTACGTTATTTGGTGGCCTCTGTAATAAAACTCCTGCTATAATTAAATATAATTTATAATCAGATTTTGAGATAGACATAGTTTGAGGCAGTTTGTTTAGAATAGTACTATACATAGCACGCGTAAATCCTACCATTTATATAATATACTGATTTGTAAATCAAACAAAAGGTATATATATATATATATATATATATATATATATAAATATCTGGTTTAAAGGTGTATTATTAACATGATATTATTATTATCAATGTATATTCAGATAAAGTAACCTTACCACCTTTGGGCTACAACGTAGTCAAACGTTTTAAACTAGTGCTATGAAATGTTGCATAACCAAAGAAAAAGAATTCATATACTCTGATAATGTATTAGGTACCCTTACCTCCATAAAAATATTAAACAACCTGTGCGGTGTTGAAACCGCACATCCCAAGAAGACAATTAGGAAGCGGGTACCCATGATGGCGAACAGGAGGGCGGATCAGAAAAAAACATAGAAGGAAAAAAAACACCGTGAATAGCGTACTCAGATTCATTTACTCATTATAATTCACCATCAAAACACAGAGTAAAAATATACATCTTTCACTAAGATAAGAACCTTCCTCTCGTGATGACATAATTGGTCCTGACAAATTAAAAAAAAAAAAAACACACTGCTACATTTAACCCAAAATGTGTCAAGTGTCTCAGGTGCACCTGGATAAATAAAAATTAGGAACAGCCATAATTTAAAACAATAACTGCCAATTCCACCCGGTATTCTTCGGCTAAGGGCGGGCTCCTAATGAAAACCAAGAAATAAAACTAAATAGCATTTAAAATAAACCTAAAAACTAAATAACAAATTATAAACTATAATAACTGGCAACAATAACAAAATAAATAAATAACAAATAGCAGGGTATCACAGATGTTGACTAGTGGTGTTCAGTTCATCATGGAGGCCAGTTTTCCAGCAGAGCAGCAAAACCCTGGAAACTGGTGTCTTCGACCACCCATGATGAGAGAGCAGCAGGTGGCAAGAGTTCCTCTCTTGGACCTCGTCAGTGCGAAAAAGCAACTTAAGCCAGCATGTTAGTGGGAAAATAAATAAGTAAATAACATTAAAAAAACTAGAAAAGTTACAATAAGTACAGTACTTCCACTAACGTGCAAGAATTTAGAAGTCCCATGCCATTATGATGAGGTTGTGCAGAGCGCTCTCAAACAGCACAGTCAGTGCCTTCTGCTGTCGTAACGAACATCACTTATATTACTATATAAATAAACATATACATGAGCCGGGGAGAACTGGGCTCAAGACTTAGAACCGGCTCAGAGTCAGTGCCTTCTGCAGCCACAACGAACAACACTTACATATAATATATAAATAAACATATACATGAGCCGGGGAGAACTGGGCTCAAGACTTAGAACAGGCTCAGTGTTTGCACAAGTTACATGTTTCCGAAATAAATTACTGACAACAGCATAAAATTTAAGCCGTGGAATAGCTTCTTTTTTAATTAACTCCTTTTGTTGTACCCTGTAGATTTAGACCTTCAAAATTTCAATATGTATTTGTAGTTGAGAATTTTCTGAGTTTTGCGGGTTTAACTACAAGAACGACGCTATTCCGTGAATTTATTTGTATTCTTTATTCAGAAAGATAACGCCAAAACATTTAACTTTCAACAATACCACGTCGGTTCTTTTTGGATTTGACATAGGTAAGGACACCTCTTATAACGTGCCAGCTGCTTACGTATATGACGTGTAAGCAGCTGAGGACAATAAAGGTACATACAAGCAATGCTTGACTTGTCAGGTTATGAGCAGAATAAGTACAGTATATGACGTGTAAACAGCTGAGGACAATAAAGGTACATACAAGCAATGCTTGACTTGTCAGGATATAAGCAGCCTAAGTACAGTATATGACGTGTAAACAGCTGATGACAATAAAGCTTGGCCTACCCGGCGCCACCCACACTACATTGCCTCGGGGAGAGCAAAGCAGCTTACACCACTATCTTGTCTCTACACATACAGCTCGTTGGCGTTTCAACATATTACGTTGTAATGGATATGGTCTCTAACAGTGGCTACATTTTGTACGTTCACCTTGACATTTCACAATAGATTATGTTAGAATATATTCTAGAGATATGTCTCATGTAGTGCGAAACTACAAAAAGTTTAATTTAGAAAGAGTGCAGTACATATTAGCACCGAATATGAATAACTCTTATTTTGGAACACCAGTGCCTAGTGATTTCCACTTATAATAAAAAAAGTTTTATGTTCTAGGATACGTAGAGTGATGTATGAACAAATGTATGTATATTTCCATTATGCACGCGTTCGTACATTCATGTGTTCATGCGTTTTATTTTTATGTTTTTATTTTGCTATAAATCAGTTTAACTTGTAATAAAAAAAAACAATATAAGAAACCCCTAAGGTTAAGTACCTAAAATATTTCTCAAGACATATTAAAATTAATTTTAAGTGAAATAGCTGTTGTAATGGTAATGACTAAGCCTATATTACTTTTAATTGTAGCTGTTCCGGATCCACAGTATAACAATCTTGGAACTTAATAAGATCTATTAGGCCATGTGTATTATTAGTTCCAATCTAGTCGAGTTTATGTAATTTAAATTCTGGACTACGGGGCGTTATAATTTCTGTATAAAAATTACTGTCTTCTGTACAATTTTAAGTTGTTGCATAAATAAGAAACAATATTATTTTTGTTACTAGTATCAAACGAGCCGAATACAGTCGAAGTCTCACGATTATACCCGAACTGTACGCGCAAGTATTAGTTGAGAAAACTTTGATGCTAGCTGAAATGTCTTCATAACAAATATTTCTGAAATTGCATGTTCTGGTTGCCTGTACGAATACGTGCTGATACGTGCATTACTGACACTCAGCAGAATTATCTGAAAAGACAAGAACCATCTTAGAGATCTATTTTGTCTCTAATCAAATAAACTGGTACAACGGAAAATCGAGGGATCACATAAAATCAACAAATATCACATGTTAAAAAGGTATATGAGTGTATTCAAGCCTGTTTACAAATTTTGTCTTACAAGATTCTCTCGTTGCCATCATAATTACTCTTAAGACTAAAGGTGAAAAGAGTTTTAATAACCACCTCCACGTAGCCCCCTGTGGGCCGATGGTGAGTAACTGATTTATAATCATTCCTTTTCGAACTTGAAACCGCCATCTTCAAAACTTAAGAGATATCGACAGAAGTAAGAAATAATAATTCTTTACATGTAAAAAAGTTTGGATTTTGACCTATGGTGGGATTTAGTTGAGTTAAAAATTTTGTTCGAATATGAACAGCCGCCGTCTTGAAACATTTTATTGGTCAGGAACAAACAAGCTATGGACACATTGTCTACACACCAAGGTTGGTCTGAGTCTGTTAGGAAACTATGGTACTTAATATGTTCACAATTAATCCCACAATGTATACTAGTAAAACTTTGTACGCTCGATTTCTGGAAACCATACATAATATCAATAAACGCGTTCAAACAAACATTATTGTAAATGACTCGAATTCAATATATAAATAACTAAACTTTGAATGGACGCCATCTTGAAAACTTAAGGATGTTAGGAAATGTAAAAATATAAAAAATTTGTTTTTAATTAGTTAACATACAGTATGTAAATAATTTACCTTTTTGGGTCTGTATTAAAATTAGTTGAGTTATAATTTTTAATCAAATGTGAATAGCCGCCATTTTGAAACTTTTCATTGGTTAACACTGACTGACTCATCAAAACTATGCGCATTTACTGACTTTTTACCTATTTAAAATTGGATATTTAAACATTACGGAAGTTGTCATGTTGCAGTAGCACGTATTATATGACATAAGTACATACATATATATATATATATATATATATATATATATATATATACAGTATATGTATTAAGTAGTACTCATGCACATATTCGGGTTATGGTGGTTTTGGTCTTCATGGACTGATCATCGCAGAAAATCCAAAACAATCTCCCGGAAATTCCGTCATAAGGGCCATTACAATAGGTAGAGTTTTTAGAAACCGACCTAAGACCGTGATGTTTAAATTATACAATCAACTCGAAGCAGCCTACGCTGTGAGAATCTACGCTGTTTTAACGATAAATCTAAAAGTTAGAAGGGTGTTGATGGAAAGGTCAAAGTAAACTGATTAGCTGCCGTCAGACCAAAGTGTGATGGCGGTGGCAGGTCATGATTTACTTTTTTAGTTTAGCCAACGATTATTAAAATATCTCTAAACTTCAACCATTTATTAGAAAGAAGAATGGAATTGTTTACTCTGATTACATTTGTTTTATATTAATTCGCTGGAAAATTTAAAGTGCGAACTTTCTAAACACAATAGAACAATGAAACTAGATTGATAGAAAAGTTTTAAAATAAATTTGTGATATTTTTCAATAAGAAAAGGATGCATTCATGCATTAGATGAAACTAACTTGTAATTGATTTATATGCAACTCGTAATTATTTCTTGCAGTTATTGAACTTTTAAAATTATTATACTGTTCCTTAAATAAAAAAAATTATCTAGGACTTTCAAGGGGAACAGACATCCTTTTTTTAAATGTCTAAAAGGCTGTATAAAGGTTGTGAATCTAAGGTTTGAGAAGTTTCTTTCTAAAACCATACATTTTTTTTCATTAACAATTAAGTAAATATTAAGTAAGCAAATAAACGTTTTCTAATCTTACACAAGTGTGATTTTTGATGTTGATATTTTATGAAGAAGATCCTGAATAAATTTCAGCCGATTCATACACCCAGCTCATAGTATTATGTATGCATACTCTAGTAGTTCTTCGAAATATTTACTCATTATTTTCTACTTTTCACACCATTCCCGAAATATACCAAGATTTAAATTATGTTAGTAGTGTTTTGTAAACCTGTACCTGTAAACTTGGAATAAATGTATCCATTGACAAGACATCAATCAATAACGTCAGATTTAAATTGAATTCAATATTGCTATATGTATATATGGTTTGTAATAACATATTTATAAATAAAGAGGCTGTGAATGAACAGGTAAATGTTAATGTAAAATTTAATGAAACTTATATTATATTGTTGGTGTAATTAAAAACAAATTAGGAGTCTAAATTTCTGAAACTGTTACAATCACATGGTATAATGTGTTTTTTTACAAATTTAATAATCTTTGAAATATACGAGCAAAGCATGTAAATGTAAATTTATAAATTTAGTATTTATTAATATTTTTGACCCTTCTAACACGTTTTTATTCCATACTTGACTTTTTATTCCATTACTTTTTTATTCCATTCTTATGAGTTACAGAAATTATTATTCAATATCCAGTCCAAGAAACCATTGGGCGAAATATTATTTACTACGAATATTGGGGGATATATGACTAAATAAAGGAAATGAAATAAACTAATATAGTCTTATTGTCAGTTTGTTTTTGAAATATCGTGTGGACACAGACAGAAATAGAATATTATTCAGTTTCTCGAGTGAAAGTTTACGTTAATGTCCTGCTAATTATAATATAAACGTATCAAATAGAGTATCATCAAAACTTTTCAGATGGTAATTAAAATCTAGTATACTTTACTTGTTCCAAGATTAAATTTACATTTAACTTCCAGGCGTTTTCAAAATAATTATTAGTTGTAACACATTCGAGTCTACGCTCGAGCGTGACTCGAGCACAGCTTTGCCGATTGATATACGGAGTTGCTCGAGTGATATTCGAGTGCCGTCTGCTGCATTAGAAAGCCAGCTTTAATGGTTAGTTCAGAAAAATTCCGCTAGGCGCTACTACGTCATACCCGCTTGAGGCTTTTGTTTATCCACTGACGTGGCCTGGCGCGTCGTCAGTCTGTCTACGACAACAATAATTTTTTTAGCATTTGAAATTTTTTTGGCAATTACAATAATTATTTGTAAATATGTATATAGTAAATGCCTTTAAAAAAATTGAAATTACTTGTTTTATTTATTCAAAAGTTAGTTTTCAAGTAGCACAAGACATGCGGGAATTTATATTTTTCTTAAAAAAGTGTAAGTTTTGAAGTTTTTTAAAAATTAATTAGATTTTATAGGAATACAGTTTTACATATCATTTTAAAGAGGAAAGATAGAACTTTCAAGTAAATATAATATCTTATACTGTACATAATATTTAACAGTTTTCTAAAAAAAAATCTGAAAACCAATTAATTTATGCAGACCGGGTTATAAAAACAGTAAATAGCGAGCCAGACTCCAATGGCTACACAATTTACCATATGTGTTATGAAGTTTTGAAATATTTCCGTACTGATCTAAGTCACCAGAGCTAGTTTAGTAAACTTATAGTAAACTACCGAACTTCGCTCGTTTGTTTTGGGCTATAGGGACCTGCAAATTTCTCGACCTTTATCATCCTGCTATTAGTCCTATTCCACGTTATATATATCTTCCTGTTTATTGCTTTTTTGTTTTCGATTTTAAATATGAAGCTGTTGCTTTCGCTGCTTTAATTCTGTTTTACAATTTAAAGAGTATACAGGGTGTCGACAAATTATTGTGTTAAACATTTGATTTCTCAGGTCAAAATAAGTCATAAATGTCATAAAAAGTATAGTCCTATTTTGATTACATTACCGTCAGTCTGTATTTTTGTGTTTTAGGAGGAAATATACCTTTAAAGTGAATAACGATATACTGTTCAACCTTTGCACAATGTTTAGTCTAATAATGACCCGTTTTGAAAAAGGTTCTAGGAAAATATCACATCAGTTTTCAAAATAGTGGCAATAAAAAATGTCCAACTTTAATAACTCAAGAGCGGGAGATAAAAAAGACTTTAAACAATTACAACTTAATTTAAATATTAATTCGGCGAAACAACATTTACTGAACGCAAACAAATTGTGTAACAAGTTTACAAATTATCAACAATGAGGGGAAGATTTTAGCTGTTAATTGGCACAATCAGCTGATTATTGATCAGCATTTATACAGCATTAATAACTTGATTAGTGTATTTAAGTGAGAGCTGATGCTCAGTGAAAGTTTATTATTGCAATATAACTTGTTGTAGCAAAGTAAATATCAAAATGTCCACGTAAAGATAGTTTCACTATCATTGTTAAATTTGTCGAGCTCCTGGAGTGATAGGCTTCTCTAACACTCAGCTAATTATTAGTTCACATTTTTATCGATATTATAATTAAGGTACTTGGCACCAGAAAACGACGCTACACCAATGTATAGAAACGATCCTGAAAATAACACTTTAATAATAATTGAGGAGTTTTTATATTCAGTAAAGAAAGAGACAGACCCAAGAGGCCTGTATTTTCATAAAGGGAAGTACCGCACAATAGGCAGACCCAAGTCAGCAATAACAATGAAGGTATCTGAGATGGGCTGTTTGCGTGGTAAGAGGCTTACAGGACCGCCATCTTGACTGCGACCTGAGCTGTGTGTTTGGGACAAAGGCTTGGGGTCATCGACTACTGGAAAATGTCTCTTTCGTTATATACTGGAAAAATCATACCGTCATCCACTTATTAATAATGTCACAAAATGGAAAATTGATATCGTCCTGAGCTTAGTTATAGTATCACAACAGTGTTACAGAACAATACTGTTTATATAAGTTCCTGTTATCAACGGTTTCAGCAAAATTTTCGAAAGGAGTAGAATTCAATGATAAACTGTTTAATTTATTCACTTTCATAGTTGTTAAATAATCGTTTTATAGTTTTTATTTATCGTTAATAAATTATTAGAATATATAATTTGAAATATATCCGTAGATATAAATTAATTGAACAAAAAATCTATGAACTTAAGCTGCAAACAGAATGTATATCTCAGCCCCTCTGTCCGTAGCGGTCAGGTTAAACTGATTACTGTCTGTCAGCCCAGTGTGCCGCGGCGGTGGCAGGTCGTAATTTACTTTTTATTACTTCTTACAACAACTATTAAGAGTCAACTTGGCTCATATATCTTCAATTGTAACAAGTTAAGACTTTCTCCAGATTAATTCTGTTTTGAAACAATCAAATTACGTTGTGAATCTGTACATTTCTGCAATTATTTTATATAGTTAACTTCTGCAGGAGCTCGTAAAAATATCCCTACTTTGTTAAAGCATTGTAAATTTAATGCTGTTTTAATCACTTATAACTAGAATTTGTATTAAAAGTTTTCCATGATCACTGTAAGTCTGTATATAATTTATTTTCCGAAAATGTAGTGTACTGATATAATATATAAAACCTGACTGATTTTCTTGCAGAAACTACCATTTTGATTGAACATTCTAATTTCAAATAGTCACGATAACTTATATTTCTTTATTTAACCAATTATTTATATATTTTTAACTCGTATGAATCCTTGCATTTCACTTAAATTACTCTAGGGAAGTTATAGCATGACCGGTGGGATGCGCGTGAGGAGTGGAGGAGTTGAGCGCGTGGGGGCACAATCTAAAGTAGGGGAGTGAATACGGTGCTACTAACCCAGCGATCACATAAGACCAATAGATGGAGCACTCCTATTCCTATAACATCACTGGTGTTGAAGCCAGTGGCGGCTATCTAGGGAGCGTCTAGAAACGCCAAACCCCGTCCAGAGAAGCTTAAAAATTGCAGTGCGCGCGCATAAATAAATCGCCACCTAGCCCACTTAGGATTAAGCCAAAATGATCAAATTACCAGTTTTGATCTCTATATAATTTTAATGAGCAAAAAACTTTAAAAGTTTTATACACATTTGAAATCGTAACATGAAAAAGTCGGTATGTGAGGAATTTTTTTTGTTTTTAGGACAGGCAAGTGTTGTAAGCGGGAAAGTTTGAGATGAAGAGTTGAATTAATTTTTTCATTCGAAACTTTTTTTTCTAAGACCAGTCGTTTTCCTGATATTATCGGCAGAATATAGGCGAAAACCCTGACCGCATCGCCCGACCTAAAACAGATCGCCTACACTCTAGGCCGCTCTCGGCTCTTAAATTAAAACTAAACATAACGTTAATTTAAAATTCATTTAAATGTAATTAATTATTTTTAATATTTAAAACATTTTTAAACCCATTTGTAAGGCATTCGCTTATTATTTCATTTAAATAGTAACTGTCATTTAGTGCAATTAAATATTAACTAAACTTGAGGCAATATAAGGTACAATAAAGTAAACCACTAGACATAGACTTATTATGTTTATAAATAATGTATTTAATATAATGGAAATTACAATATGAAAATTAGAAACGTAAATATCCAAACCTTACAATAAAACGTACCTCTCTACTGTCCTAAAAATGTTACAGTTTTTAATAAATGACTGTGTATTCTGCTTTTGTGTAATGAGGCACTGACATTTTTGCAGTGGTGATGCAGTCGCACTTTGAAGTATTGTTTACAAATAGCTTTTTTAACTAATATAAGGTGATTTACCTCAGGATCTTGTTCAAAACAATGCCCTCCTGGGAACAGATTTACACCAATACACTTTCGTTACACTGAATTTACCATTCTGTCCTCTAGTTTTTTCACAGTTGTCACGTCGCCTTTATTAATACGCAACTTTACATCTGTTTCACATAACAAACAAAGTTTCACAACACCTTCAGAAGGCTGTAAAAGTCGTCCTCGGTTTTTACAACTTATCAAACTGTTGCGGTATTGCGTTTTCTCATTAGCCTGCAACAGCTGTAGGCACCCGCTACAGGCTATTTTATTTCTTAACGTTCTTACTATAAAACCAGAAAGGTACTCTACAATATGCGTCGTTACATTTGAAGTGTTTCCTACAATATCATAGAAATAGTCGATATCTTCATCTTCCTTCTCATGTTCTAAAACCTGCCAGACAGCAGCGAACACAGTCTTAGCGCTCGCCACTAGGGTGAATCATCCCAAGGTCGCCGCCATTGTTGTAGCGTCGCGCGCCAGAGTCGACTTCAACGGCAAACCCCAGTGCTCCATCTATTGGTCTTATGTGATCGCTGTATTAACCCTACTGAGAGTTTTCGGCTCCCGGCTCATAGTGGTGGCGGGAGCCGAATATTGTAGTGTTTGCCAACATTTCTAGACCCTTATGTTCTTACCACGGTGGTCTTTTATGATGAGCAATTTAGTATAGGAGACCTTGAGAATATTTTGAACATTTCTAGACTCTTTTGAAGTTACGGCGACGGACTTTTATGATGGGGAATTCAATACAGGAAATCTTGGAAATATTGGGACCGGATGTACGTGATCTTAACAATGACTATGTTCTGCCGAAATTGTGTTCATAGCTCACCCTTCTTAATGAGTTCACAGTAGAGATACCTGGTGGTAGAAAGGGTTCTCATAAATTGGGAAAGGGTAGGAATTTATATTATTCTTGATCTCCAACGACGACAACAGTTCAGAATTGTAGTTGTTACACTTTGTTAGCCATTAAAATTCAATTTATCATATACTAACCGTGTAAGCTTCAGGATTTACGATAGTAGATACAATTATACACTACAAAATTTTCAACTGACATAGCCTAGCTGCTAAATTAAAAATTAATATAAAACTGGTTAAACTAATTTGTCAATATACACAGTAGAATAAGAAAAAACTCAGTTTTATCTACCAACTTGTATCAAGTTAATTTAATGATGTATACTTAAAATAACAATAACGCCAACGATCCACACGCAATAGTTAACATAACAAAACCCCGTTGTCGAAGAAAATTATTTATTGTTCTTCGAACTACACCCAAATCAAAATTGTCCAGATTACTTTTAGTATGTTTGCGTTTTCTTACTTTGTTGGGCGTACTAAAAGAATTGCCAATTGGACTTATTTTTTTTCCTCCTTCAAAATTCGTCTCAGCGTACTTTCAGAAATTCCAGTTGCCTCTACGACACGCTGTTGAACTTTCTTCAAATTTATAAGTGTGTTGGTTTCTGCTTCCCGTTTCATAAAATGGGAAGCACTTCTCTTGCTTGGCCGTGTATAACCTTTCTACCTCCAATTTTACTTTTTACATTATGATCCATCTCAAACTCTTTACTTCAAAAGTAATAAGCACAACGCAATTAATTCACAAATTGTATTACAACTCGTGAATTGGCACAAGCGAATGTTTTTTGGGCGGCACGTATAGAAGACTGGAGACCGAAGTTCACAAGGCTATATAAATACGGCAACAGACTAAGCCGCTCCACCCCCCACCATTTTAGTTCCGTCTTTGCCTACGGCGCATCTCGAAGTCACCGGTAATGCTATAAATTCTCTAATATACAAAATAATATCGTATTAGCCCGTATTATTAAGTATTCCGATCACAAGAACAGCCCAGGCCAGGAATTCAGGTTCTTGGCTTCTGAAATTTGGAACGTAACGTCATGCACTATTTTAGATTTACACATCATTTTTTTAAATATTTTTACACATTATGTTTACAAAATAAACGAATATGCACGATACACTAAAGTGTAATTACCTTGTAGCGAAACGATTTAAAAAATATATTAAATGATAACCAGAACTGTTGCATTTTTAACTATTCACATAAACTGTAATATTTTGAGAACTTAACAGAAATACTCTGTTCTACGTGTCAATACTAACAAAAAGTTTAATACAAACATTGGTCAGAAATTCTTAGATTAATTTCTCTTTGTAAGTGTTTAGTTTTTACTCTTCATTTTAGAAACAATTAAAAATAGAAAGTAAACATTTGGAACAATAATTTTTTCTGCAATAGATATAAACTTATAACGCACATATTCGATGTAAACATGTAAAACAATGAAAAGTTTTATGTGCGTTATACACTGACATAAAAAAAAACAATAATATTACCTAAATGTTTATAAACAACCTGTACTTGAATGTAGAATTTAGCTCCAGTTCACGTTCTTTTTATTCTAGCGTCTGGTATTTGACACTGTTTCAGACTTGACTCCTGGAATCTGGAGACACGTTCGTCTGAAGAGATCTAAAGAAAGTCGTCAATGAAGAAGCTCAAAACGAATCTTTACAATGTTATGTCATCAGAGACACCTATAAATAGGTGAATAGGCATGAATAGGTGAATTGTATCATCAGATTCACACCAGTATATTGTACGCAATAGAAAGAGACTGTGCTCTCTCTATCTGAAATCGTATATAGTTACCAGCAGAATAATGTGGCAGCTCTTCATACGAATACATGTTAACTTCAGAAGATAATTATTTTTGTGGATGAGGCTTTCTTATTGCTAAGGATTATTACCGATCCTAGAACTAAGAGAGAAATATATCTGTTAACCAATTCAAAGGATTATAGTGTTTTTAATAGAATTAGATTATTCCACCGTCCCCTACAGCAGGACCTAATGCTACTTTACCCATCTTGACAGCTTAGAAGAGCGCTATAAATATTTTAAGATCAAGTACACAGAGATTTACTATAGGGGCATAGAACGGGTGAGTTCTCCAAGAGTCCTTAAAATACAAAAATATTGGTCTTTTCCCTCCCACCGTATAGTACGCTCCTAGTTATACTACTGTTAGACGTATTGTGTTTTATATGGGAATTAAGATTTGTTGAATGGAAATTTTAATTACCGCTCTGTTAGGGTATAAGAGGGCTATTACGGTTTAATGGTCCATTGCCGGTTGGACAAGTGCCATGTCCCGGGGAGGTGGCGTCCCTTAATCCTTGTCTGGGGTTGTACCGAACATATTTTGGCGCATGTTACTGCAATAACAATCGCCATCAGGAATATGCTTGTTGCAAAATTAACTACACTGAACAGTTATACTTCACCGAGGATTCTTTAAAAAGAGTGGAACATTGAGAAGTTTAATGCTGAATCTACAATGATTTAAAGTTACCAAATTGGCAATATCTTTACTTCCCATTGTCTTACTTCAAACTTTCATTAGGAATTGCTTCTTTAATAAAATTAAGAAATATCCTTTTAAAATGTATGATAAACTGTATCAGGACTATTGCCGTAATAAATCATCATGGCAATAGTCCTGATTTTTGATGCGTAGACTATGAGTTGGTACCCGCGATCATATAATCTTCGCAGTTTCCTTTTCAAAGGCTCAGATGCTTAAATTAATTTAATCGTACAATATAACTGTCATATGTAAGTATTGGCCAACTGAAAACAGTCCATTAGTGGTTAGTGAGCCACACCCTTATGTAGACACACTTATTGTTAAATTAACTTAGCGAAGCATTTCGCTCGTGGGGCTTGAAAATTTTCATCTCTATCAGTCCAAGCGCTATCTCGTATAGTATATCTTTTTTATTGTTACATAAACAATGTTATTTTGTAAAACTATTGTGACATTATTAATAAGTGGATGACGGTATAATTTTCCCAGTATATAACGAAAGAGACATTTTCCAGTATATAACTAAAGACACATTTCCTGTTTTGTAAGACAGAGAAAGATTCACTTCCGAGTCCATGACCCCAAGCCTTGGTCCCAGACACACAGCTCAGCTCGCAATCAAGATGGCGGTCCTGTAAGCCTCTTACCACGCAAACAGCCCATCTCAGATACCTTCATTGTTATTGCTGACTTGGGTCTGCCTCTTGTGCGGTACTTCCCTTTATGAAAACACGGGTCTATTGGGTCTGTCTCTTTCTTTACTGAATAAAAAACTCCTGAATCATCATTAAAGTATTACTTTCAGGATCGCTTATAAACATTGGTGTGGCTCCGTAATTTGAGGGCAAGAAACTTAATTCTAATATCGATAGAAATGCGACTTAATGATTGGATGAGCGTTAGCGAAATCTATCACTCGTGGCTGGAAACTTGGAGTAGACTTGAATAGTACAGACTTGAAATTGTGCACTTCCTCACTGAGTTCAATAATGATGCATGTGTGTGCATCATCTGTACAATTGATGAATGAAACACTGAAGATACATCTTCATCTAGATGGCATAAGTTTGTAGTCTATGTTTCTATGATGTCGAAACGAGGCAAAGAGTTCATTTAATCTTCTCCATCACCGGCTCCAGATTCCAGGAGTCAAGTCTGTGACAACTTCAGATTTGAAACGCTGCACTAAACGAAAGGTGAAAATAAGGTGTTTATACAACATGCCTATTAACTTAACTCTTCCCAACATAACTACGTTATAATTATGTAGATTATCTCTTAATTGAAAATTAAATCATTGATCTTTTCATCCCTTGAAAATTATTGTATTTCTGCATCAGAACTAGAAAATACAGTTTGTATCTCAGCAATTGGTTTATTAGCTAGTTGATTGTCATTATAGAATGAATTAATACACACACATATAATCTATATCTATGTGTTATCTGTCACACATAGATATTTTACAAGGAATGCTGTTAGCGTGGGCCTGCAGGTTCCCCGAGTAGTAAAATCGTATAATTACACCAATCCTTATTACATTGCAAATTACCTACTCAGAAATATTCCGCAACACATAAGGAACCTGCAGGTCCCGCTGTCCGCATACAAAAATCTTGTCTCTATCTGGCTATTGGAGGTCGGCGCTGAACACGCTTAGTCGCTGCTCTCATCTATATAGTAGACTAAAATATATGATCATGTTTATTTAATGGACTAACTTACTTTATTACACGCAACAAACTGTTTTCCACTATTGTTGCGATGGCCGTCTTGCGCCGATTCGCCTCATCGATGGATTTGAACACCTCTAATAAACCAAATTTAACCAAAGTATCGTTAGTAATTAATTTTGTTCAATTTAATTATTTGCACTATAGTAAATAACATACTTTATTTTTATATGATCTTTTATATCAAATAATTAGACTATTGTGGCACAATTAATGTTGTCTGTGGCCTACAAATTACACAGATTATTTTAGATTTCATACTTAATAATTGTTTTAAAAATAGATATAAAATAGTTTATTTTTATTAAGGATAACTATTATGATACCGCTGTGCACAGCAACTAGAAACTGACTCGTCACCACGCTCAGCCACTATGGCCCATGTGGGACTAATTTCATTCATATTATGTGTACTTTGCTTCTTTGCAAATTTTGAAATAAATTTGATTTTGATTTGATTTGATTTGAATTTAATAACTCTTCTTTTGAAACAGTGTTTGCATTTTTTTCTTATAAACTATAGTTACCTACGCTTGGTGAGTACAGCGTAGCTAAGCGTATTATGGACATGCAATAGAAAGGCAATTGTCGCTCCTCCCTTAGTCATATACAGGGTGTTCTGAAAAAAGGTGCCCATAAGTCAGGGCGTGATTCCTAACATCAAAATAAGAAAAAAAGGTCTAATTAACATAGGTCCGAAAATGCTTAGTTACCAAGTTATACAGGGTGAAAGATTTCGTCTGAATTTCAGTTCCCCTGCTGCAACGAAGCCCTACGGGTATTTGTTGGCTGTTAATTAAGATGTACAATTTAGCGTAATTTATGTAAAATGAACTGAAAAATTGAATAAAACCGTTTCCAGACCTGTAGCTACAGTAATTTTTAAGATATGTGACGAAATACGCGAAACTTGGTCCCGAAAAACAAGTTACATTTAGGTTTGAAGCAGATTTACTATGTTAAATGTACAATAAACACAAAATATTTTTTCACGGTACTTGTAGAAAATTTAATTTCGAAGAGAAAGATGTAAAATAAGTCTATAATAGACAAACGCAAACTTTAAAAAATAATCCTTAATTACATACAAAACGCATGAAAAATAGACAAAATCTGTTAAGCTCTCTAAAAATGTAATATTGAAATTAAAACAGCTGTTTTATTAAAACAAATTAATGAGTTACTATTATTTTTTATCAAGTACATATTTTTAACAATCATACATTATCATACATAAAAAAGTTATCTGAATTATCATTCAACAACAAAGTTACACTTGTCCTAAAAAACTAACCACGTCACAGTAGATGTTCAAAATGTTTCCCCTCATTCAAAATACAAGCATCCAGCCGTCTTCTCATAGACTGCCGAACTCTTTCGAAGATCCCAGGTGTCTCACGTATCCTTTGAATCCCGTTAACAATCCTTATTCGCAACTCTTCTATGGTATCCACAGCGAGTCGTAGACAAGCGTCTTTAAATGTCCCCATAAGAAAAAAGTCTAGAGGATTGAGGTCAGGTGACCTTGCAGGCCATGCTACTGGGGCTCCTCGACCAATCCATCTGTTTGGATATGCTT
>NW_025784117.1:42500-43965 GCF_021130785.1 Homalodisca vitripennis
TATATGTATATCGTTATTACCCACAGCGTTAGATGATATATCCATGATTGCTTTGTAAACAGCTTCAACAGTTATTTGCGTGAAGTTAAAATTATTTGCTTCCAAACATCTCTTATTTTTATAATATTCAATCAAATCCCTGTCTATTTCATTATTTATGCCACAGAAATAATCATTGAGACAATCCAACTGAACAACCGGATCACCTAGCTGTTTTCGATTGTTTACCAGCTCCCTGATCTCTAATGAGTTTCCACATATCTCGACTTGATCTCTCCTCACTTAAATAATTTTTAAAAATATTTATTCCTCTCGTCCCTAATAATTCTCTTAACTCTATTTCTCATTAACCTATATTCTTCCCATATTTCTCTATCTTTGGATCTAACGTAACATTTATACAACTTATCTCTATTTACAATTAATTTTTTGATATCTTCATTGACCCACGGACATAACATTTCTTTTATTACTTACATTTCTTAGATGAATATATTTGTTATACAGACTTGACAATGTCTCTGACAGAAACTTTTACCTTATCATCAATAGTATTACAGGTATACAAATTATCCCATAATAACCCAACACACACTCCTGTTTAAGTTCATCAACCCTGGACATTCTTAAAATCTCTGACTACACTTATATTTTTATTTACATACAATTTAGTTTTTAAATTTATCTCTGTATAAATGAAATCATGATGAGAAAGCCCAGATATAGAAATCTGCCCATAATAGTTCACTCTACTCAAATCGTTTGTAAACATGATATCTAGCCAAGTTTCAGATTCTGGTCTGTGGTATGTTGGGTTTAATGGTAATATTAGACATATTCAAATTTTTTAACAGTATCCAATAAATACGTTTTTTTCGAAAAAACACACGATCAGTACTTAAATTTATGTTAAAGTCTCCCATTACTAAGACATATTTATACACTGGAAGTAAATTGGCTAAAACATCGAAAAATTCTGAAATATACCCTAGTTTTAGGAGGTCGATATACCGCAACACAACAATAACTTCCAATTACAATGCGATAGTTCTAATGATTAAGAATTCAGGTTTCATACAATACATTGCCTGTGAAGAGGCTATCACCCTATAACTGAAACACTTCCTCAAATAGACGGCTAAACCCCCTCCCTCCTTCCCCTCCCTATCATGGCGTATCAATTCATAGTTATCCACAAGATATGGAGTAGAAGGTATAATAGGCTTTAAAAATGTTTCAGATAACACAATAACATCAAAAACATTTTCGTTTTAAACAGACTAAAGACAGTTTCTCTTCTGACCATCAAATTCTCTACATTGGTATGACCTATCTTTAAGCAATTTTTAGATTTTATAAATTTATCTTTTAAAAGAGAGAGAGAGAGAGAGAGAGAGAGAGAGAGAGAGAGAGAGAGAGAGAGAGGTGAGAGAGATGACGAGAGAGAGAGAGAGAGAGAGAGGAG
>NW_025784118.1:0-26120 GCF_021130785.1 Homalodisca vitripennis
TTCTCGAGAAAGATAAGATAACAGCGACAACAATACCGATCACAATACCTGGAAATGCTTGTAAGTTTGTAATTTTTGTAATTGAAGAGTTGTTTTTTTCGTTCTATCATGTTTGTTTCTATAAATTTCTATTTTTGTGTTCTTCATACTGGTGTGGTCGGTATAATCCCAAAGTACCAAAAAAATTAACTCGAGTAGTTCCAAATTTTGAAGTCCAGATCACGTCAGTGCCCCTGATCACTAATAGGGAACTCTAAGCAATATATATGACCGTGCTGGCGGTTGCCTGCTCCCTATAAACTGCTTTCCGGCAAGAAATTCTAGCCATTTCCTTTTCTAATTGACTATTGGAACATTATATTGTAATATGAGAAAAATCGAGGTTGACCCATATATTGCTTAGAATTACCTAATAGGCATTCAAGGATATCCAGCTTTAATACCCCTGGAATGTTAACCTTAAATGTTTTTTGTTCTCTAAAAAAAGTGATATTTACATCCTAGTTTTGAAATAATAGGTTATTAATTCCATTGTAATTTACATGCTGAACATAAAATGAACATTGGTATTAATCAGAAAAAGGTTGAAATCAATTTAATTCATGTTTTATAAAGTGCAATGTCGTCAGGTCTTTAGAACTGAATAGGTGTCCTTAGACTAATTAATTTGTATGTGAGGTCTGGTAGTAGATTATTAGTAAGTAATATTCGTGGAGACATCTCTTACATAATATTAAGTCAAGCTTATACACTCATCTGAACGGTATGGTTGTAAAGGTAACTGTATAAACGTCACCTTTAACCCTTTCACTGCCAGGTGATTGTCATATCTTATTCTAAAACTATCAAACCTTTTACCAGAGGCATGTGCTCTAAGGCACTGTAGCAACTCAATAAAATAGAAAATACACACACAAGAAGCAAGAATATATCGCATAGTGAATAATAACACAAATCAAAACAATACGTCGCAGCCGAACAATAACTAAACCTAGACGAACAATACAACAAAGTACCGCGCGGCGACAAAATCAGCTGACTGTTATTTTTCATTCTACTCATAGGCTTACAAAATAGAGCCAGTGCGTAGAGAAATCTCTCCTACGTTGTACTATGAAAATTACGGAATAATTAAATAAACCGTTTTTATGGCAACAAAAACGAACATATTGCACAGTGCGATAGTAACACTTTAACCCATTAAGGAAGTAGTTAACTTGATTCTGAACTGACCTTTACAAAGCAATTAAAATCAGCTTTTTTGCAGGCAGTTGGTAAAAAATTCATAAAATAATTTCTATTAAAGATAAAGTTTTAATTTTTGTTTTGTTTTGTAGAAAACATTGTGTTCTTTAAAAGTAAAATATAATCACTGTACATTAAAAAAAAATTTTTTTAAATATAAAATATAATTAATTTTTTATAGAAATTTTAAAAATTTAAAAGCAATTTGCTATAAAAACTATTAAAAAAATTTTAAGCCATCTAAACTATATATTTTCTGAAACTTTATAATGTTTTTACGTGGCTGTAAAAATAAACATGCGACAAAAAGTTTTGTGATCACTTACGGTTCTGCATTTGCAATTTTCATCATCAGTTGTAGGTTGCCATGGTATTTAGTCTATATTGAAATGAAATTTTAAAACACTGGATAACTGTAGTTACTAAGTCTTATTATTTACACTATATACACATGTTTCTTTAGGATTTTAGTAGTTTAGCTTGATATGAAAATCCTTGAAACATTTTTCAAGATGCAGTGGAACTTGACACCAGTCGCACATCCAAGCAGTCTCAGACCTCTTGTTGTGGGAAGTGCAAACTTTACAAGCTCTGGTCGGATGAAGTTTGCTTGCTGTGGGTGGGACTTTAGGATAGTTAGGGCTACCTCACTGTTCTCTTCGAACTCCTCAAATAATACAGGTGAAATCCGAGACTCACTTGGTGATTGCCTAGATTTGGATTTGGAAGGGCTAGGGCGTAAATTCAAGGAAGTCAACAGGCCGTTTATTACTTTCTCCATGTTGAACAATTATGACTTCAACACTTTCATTACTGCTGTTTTCGGAATCAAACTCAAAATCACTATCTAAATAACGGTCTACTTCAGAAGAATGTAAATTTTCATGATCCATAATACGCACATAACCAAAAAGTTACAAACAATATACAAACACGCAGCAAACAGCGTCGACTGCCTCAAAACAAACACATGACACTTTACAATAATAGAAAAAGGGAATCAACAGGTTGGCCAACTGACCAAAACTGTATTTTGTTAGTCAGTATAAACGTTCACAATGGACACGCCAACGATATCTGTTGAAAAATTATAGAACTATGTTGGTAAGTAACGACGCAGTACAGACATCGAGTCAGGCTCGTGTGTGTCTGCATTCATTCCGCTAGGAGCGGCATCGAGTCAGACTTGTCTGTCTTCCTCAATGGGTTTTAAAGTGGTTCGAACATATCGCACAGTGCGGTAGTAGCAGTTGGAGGGTTAATATAAAATGGTTTGTATGAAAATATTTTGACTTACATAATTTTCATGATTTTGCCATGTAAAAATATAATAAAATTATATGTGGGTAACATTCATGAGATTGGTTAACAGTCATGGGTTGAAGTATCATTTATAAGTAGTTTTTTATTTAAATTTACATTACAACGGAAATCTTCATTTTGAACAAATCAATTAACCCTTAAAGCGCTAATTTAAATCACCGTCAAACGCTAAGACATAAAAAAATATTTTTTCAAAAATTTCCCAATGCTAATTTTTGTTTCATATTCCTTAGTATTACCTTTATAAGAAAAAATAATAAACATGTAATATTACATATTTTTGAAAATTTTATACGCACAAAAACATTTGAAATTTTGAATAAACTGCATTGCAGGATAATGTACATAGGGACACTATTTGACAGATTACATGACATTTATACAGGTTATTTATAATGAGTAAATTGTAACTGAAGTTTCTGTATAATTAGTACATAAAAATAAATAAGTTCAGTATAAGATTTTGAAATGTAATTATATGAAATTCAACACAAACTTATTTACGAGTATACGATAGCCTACAAAGGAAATGAAACAAATATTGTACTTATAAACCTTATTTATTTAGAATAAATAAACTAGACTTGTATAGTGAAACTGGTATAAAATGCAAAACAAATAATTGAAAAAAAAGTATTACACATAATATACCAAAAATGCGTTCAAACTACGTTGTTCGTAGTTTGGTAAAAAATTATACTAAATGTTAGTAAAAACAAACTAAAACACTATTAGAATAACAACGGACTGATTCAAAACACTTTGTTTAACTATATAACCAACATCCGACCAACACACATGTAGTTAAACAGCTGAATGAAACGAACGCGTCTGTAGTCGTATGCCGCGTCACAGGCCATGCAAAAAATGGCGGCGATTGCTTTCAACCCGAGTAGATACCGTTACAACGTCCACCAACAGTGGCAAAGCGTTTTGTCTAGTCCCGACAGTCGAAAGGAACATCAACCTGGTCTCTTACGGAAGTTTTAACAACTAATTCTTCGCCATTTCAAAAGTAAAGCTTTTGCGTTTGTAGACGTTATCCGCATTTAAAGCATCGGCAGTTCCGCGTCTATAGGCGTTAGCCGCGTTGGAAGGGTTAAAAAAGTAAATAAATATAGAAAACAGATTATGATAGGGTATAACATGCAAAGGAGCCCTAACGAATAATTAACAATGCAGATGAAAAAACAATAAATAATTGATATGAATAAGTGATAATAAATATAAAAAATACGAATAAATAATGAGATCCTCAAGGAGGCTCCACGAAGGTGAGCCATATTATAGTATTTGGCGTACTAAAGCACAGTACAAAATCTTTAAGGCAGCTGTGTCATTTAAATGTCTTGAGAAGTGGAGAACAACGAATCCAAATATTCTGTTTGCCCTACTGCATATCATGATATTCAGGACTTAATAAGGGTGTCAGAATGACGTCAAGGTCCTTTACCTCGGAAACACGAGCTTAGTTCACCACATATCATTCAAAGAGTACTGGAGAGTGACAATGGTGAAAGGTTATTACTTGACACTTCTTATTATTGAAGTTCATTTCTATTGACCTTACACCAGCGATCCAAGTTTATATAGATTCTTCTGGATCCATATGCAGTCGTCTTCTCTAGATATGATAGAGAAAATCTTGATAGGGAAATGAAGTGAATTCCCCTGAAGTGCCTTGGGCTGGTCATTTATGTAAAGTGAGAAAAGATCCAAGCAACGATCCCTGAGATACTCCCGAGCAAAAGAAACAAATTCAGAGGATAGCTGACGCAAATTTGACAAATAGTCGCTGGTCTGAGAGGTAGCTTGTCAACCACTTTATTTCAATGTTTCCAAAACCTTGGACAAACATTTTTTTTATAAGTAGAGTGTGATCCACCATGTCAAATACCTTAAAGAATATACTGTATCCAACTGATGATTAGAGTCAAAAGCTTCTTGAACTGTTAATTTCAAAGGTTTTGTCATAATATGTTGATTGTAAAGAAAAGTTATCGTCATCACCTTCACTTAAAGAACTATAATACACATCTTTGTGGATAGGCTGACTCTTTTCCTCTTTGCAGATTTATTAAGCTCTTTATCTTTAGATGTTGGTTTTTCATCATCAAATGAGAGTTGTTTTACGAGAAATGTAGGACAACAGGGTACAAATTTGTCATTTTCCAAACATTTTTCTTGCAAACACATAACATTTCTCTGAATAAAAATTCCCCCCCATTTTGTGTGTGCAGATTTGGTGAATCAATCTTGTTCCTTTTAAGGTTTTTAGGTTTTTTTAGGTCAAACTGATTATTTTATCAACTTCCTCTTATTTTGCAAAGAACATTTTTACATTGCCATTTTTAGAGAGTACATCAAACAGTTTTTCAGCATTTGGAATATCATTACCATAAGCCATGTTGTTAGCAAGCCTTTTAAATGCCTCTCCAACTCCATCTGGAGCTCCTTTCCTGTGTGATGCTTCAAAATATGACCATTTGCATTGGAAAATCCATATAATCAGAACCTGATTACAAAATAGGAAAAAAATTGTTTCTGTTGTTATATTGGCCATCTGAATAAAGGGACCTTTTTTACTTGGGGAAATCACTTTTCAAGATTGAAAGAGGATATTTCAAATGGGGCCAAATGGCAGAAGATCTCTGGCAGGTTTAAAACTTTCAATCAAATAACTAAATTTCTGTTATGAAAATTGAAGAGACTAAAGTGGCAACTATTTTGATAATACCCCATGCCTCAAATATCATACTATATAAAATATCGAAATCTACAACATCAAAATAGGAGATGTTGTAGACGTTTACACTTTTTGTAACGTCATAATAAGCAATGCTGCAACAAGGATTAAAACTGCTGGCTCAGTTTTTGCAGTGTTTTGTATTAAAATGTATATAATTATTATAAATGATTTCATAGCATTATAATTTGCTGTGTTGTTTTTTTTTTTCAGATGAGCCGTAGAAACAGTATTAAAACGTTATACATTATAACTTGAAAAATATTACGTAAAGTTATTTTAAATTTTGCTAGGAGTTTATTTTTACTTTGGCTTGAAACAGAATATTGGAAATTCAAATCAGTATTTCTTTCACAATGATTAGTTAATAGGCTTCATATTTTTTAAATAATAAAAACAAGGATAAATAACTCTAAAAAAGTACAGTTTTATTTAAAATTATTAAGTGACATCACTTATTGTAAGGGTAATTCCCTTCACCAGAAAGGGAAACTCTCTGTATTTGCTTGCATATAATATGTGGATTTCTTTCTTTAAAAGTGTTATGTATGAAGTTATAATTATATACATAATGTTCACTTTTAAATAACTTGTAATTTGACTTTTATTTTTTCAATTTTTGATTTGTTATAAAAATAATAATGAAACAAATTTATTTAATTTGTTTTAAAAAGTCATGTATAGATAATTTGGTGCAATTACTGGGTAATCTTCTGTTTGTTTCATATTTTAATATGATGTTCAAGTAGTCCTAAGAAAGTAAGAAACATGAAAATTAATTGTCAGAAAGCTATCATTAAAATTGCTGAGTGATAAGAAGGTTCAGAGTCCATGTGTTATCACAAGCTTGAGGGAAACAGTCAAATTAGTCCTGTGCATGAAGTTTAATAAATATGGAGATTTTATAAGAGTATAAAATTTATCCTTATCTTATTTAATTAATCGATGCAACAACCATTGAGATGGGAGCGATAATATGCTTTGAGCTTTAAATTTAAGTACTATCTCGAGCATTGTTTTGCTTTTTGTGCTGGCAATGGGAGTGGTACTAAAGACACTTCTAAAGTTTGCATTGATGGCAAGAGGTATTTATAGTAGGCATTTACTCATGCCAAATCATTCATTCAACACAATCTGATCATGAGTACTAACCAAATATAAATTCCCTGGCCGCTGTTGCTGACTTCGGTGCCAATACGTAATACTGTATACACCTGCAGTTTTAGATATATCTAAAAATTAAGCTTAAATAACATAAACACAAATCCCTGGGCAAGATTCAAAAAGTGATGTGGCACATGAACAATTAATTTTCTTATTGCCCTGAATGTTAACAATGGCTTTTCTGACATTCAATGTTCATGTTTATTACTTTCTGAGGACTGTCTGATCATACTAAAATATGAACAAAATAGAAGTTGTCAAAAGTTGCTTAGAATTACCATATCATATTGTACATGATTACTTTTGAACATAATCGCCATATAAATAGAAGTATATGTCATACTACGGTATAAACTTTTCCAATACCATGTTCTTAGAACTTTGCCGCCAGTGACTTGAGTTGGGTTTCTACAGTGTTTGGGATTATGTTTGTTCCTCCACAGTAGCCTCCTGCATTTATTGTAGTTCCTGACTGTGAGAATTCGACAAGAAGAACAATTTTGTTTTCTCAAAACACGTTAGCCATAATCTTGTTTGTTTAAAGTTATTTTTTAATTTTCTTGGGTTTAATCTAGCAACTTTGAATGTATTCATTGTTTTGACTGAGTTTTATTTCTGGGGTTCCATACAGATGGCATGTCTTGCCCATCTCTAAACACTATATTTTTCAAAAAAATCTATCAGCTTCATAATGATTAATAAACAATAGTGCTGCAGCCATTCATTGATTGGTCAGACATCAAAAAGTTTCTTGTAGCCTAGGTGTTCCATTATGACAGTGTTGAGGGCTAATTTTGAAATGTTAAGAAAACGTATCTGACAACTCGCTAATGCTAAACCTCTGATAAATTTGTTCATTGAATTTTCAATTAAAGCACCATTCAAGCAAAAGTTTGCTCAGTATTCATTTGGGTGATGAAGCTGTTTTCCCCTCAGAATGCTCCGTAAAATTTCTTGGCCTTTTATTATTGACTGCAATGTTTGTCTTTCCATCTCCATAATAGAGCATGTATGTAGGAAGCTGAGTCAGGGTATTTTTTGTGCTCAGAAATCTGGCTCGTTTCGCATCAACTGAAATTCTTACTGCTACTTATTATGGCATCATCTATCCATTCATATCTTACGGGGTTTCCATTTGGGGTTCTGAAAGCACCAAAACTAAGTCTGTGTTTAGGCTTCAAAAGAAAGCTTTAAGAATAATTTGTCATGTCCCAATCCAGAACCTCATGTGCTAACCTTTTTTTCCTCCAACAAACTTTTAAACTTTTCCTTCCATTTATATTCTGGAAACCTTATCATTTCTTCATAAAAACTTTTCACCTTTTTAATAGATTTTTTCCGACACACATGTATGGAACAAGAAGTAAACCCAGATGCATTATGAATATCCCGCCACACTCCACCTCATTTTTTGAAAATCAATTTAAAATATTCAGCAGTAATTCTTTTTTTAACAGTCTTCCATTAAGCTTAAGATTAGTCCCAAGATTACACAGTTTTTAGAAAAAAATTGAAATGGTTGTTGATCGAGAAGGCTTACTATTCTGTTAAGGACTTTTTAGCTGATAAGATAGTGTAAACTTGAAAAAGTAAAATTATTTTATTGAGAGACATTATTATATTTTGTTATGATTTGTTGACTTGGCATATACATTGTTAACTCTGTCTACATGCTGAATAAAGAATTTGGAATTTGAAGCCTTCTGCGTCAAACTTGCGTACTTGGACTCCTTCGTCATGAACATCAACTCATCCATCTTTTAAGTTTTCTACACCAGTCATGCACTATGATTAAAAAAAAAACAGACCTCATTTTATTATTATTATTTTGAAAAGCCAGATGCTAGTCAATTAAAGTGTATTCTACTGATGTTTGGAAAACTGGATACTGGCAGTTTATGCGTATATTGCCGACATCTGAATAACCGGATGTTGGCAGTCAAAATCTTAAATGTTTTCATAATACTGAGATTTTTCTTTAAACAGCATTTTAAATAATAAAAAATAATATCTAATTTTGGAAAAGATTGATTGGATTTTACCTTAAGAAGAGGTTAATGAGCTCAGGTTTACATAAATGAGCCTTAACGTTAGTCCTGATCTATCTTAGAATCTACTTATTATGGGTTGTAGAGTCCAAGCGTACGTTTGACAAACCCAACTGTATCTTAGATCTGGTCTAACCTAGACCGTGTCTAACTTAGACCATGATCACAGCCTACTGGAAACACCAGACCTGCCAAGTTTTCTATGTTTGGTAGGACAGAGAGCAGCATTTCTCTACATTTTAAATAGTTTTTAAGGAAGAGATGTCAACTCTCTATATTACTCAAAAACTGTTAAGTAAAAACTGGCTATATAATATTCACTGTAGGGTAAGTTCAAACAATTGTGAAAAGAATGTAATGTGGATTAAGTACCACCCCAAGTAAAGTAAAATCTAGACTAAGTTATTTTCAATATGTGGCAGTATTATGTTGGTTTAGTTGTTTATTTCAAAGATTTACCCTCCTTTTACAGATATTAGTTGTGGATGTGCCCAGTTTTTACAGCACAAGCTTCAGTAGGTTACATAATCCATTTCTAATTTATTCTCAAAATGAAATACAATTTGGAGAGGTTAACCTTTTGTATTCCAGCATTGTTTTCCATGGACTTGCCACATATTGCTTGGAGAAAAGGCATGTAATGTAGAGTTGAGAAAGAATAGGCTACAAAGTTTTCTTATTTTTGAAGATAATTTTGAGTTCTTTTTTAAAATTCTTCATAAAAAGTGTGCTTTTAAATAGAACAATTAAAAGTAATTGCAAAATCTAAATAAATAAATATACAAGCACACGTTACAAATATTTTATAGAAGTGTAGCTATCCTAAAAAAATGCAAATTTTTGAACACGTACAAAATACGTGAAGAAATTTAATTTGACAAATATAAGAGGTATCCAGTTCATTGCACTGCTCCATAAGCACTTCTTGATACACCTTCTCAAATATGTATCTAAGCCCCCAGGCAGGTGTAAGTTAGAGTCTAAGACTCGGTGTATCTGAAACAACAAGCAAGTTGCACAAGTTTATTTGTTAAATTCGAGTTTATGTAAACTGTGACTATTTTAATTTTTTATTTCCCCACATTTAGGCTGAGGTTATCTTTTATATCATGCTTTCAAATAACTTGAATAACTTTGTTAGAACTTTTTACTAACAGTAAATCATTATAACTTCAATTACTGAAACTTGAATGCAACTAATTAAATAAGAGAGATATCATATATATTGTGGTGAAAGTTCAATTTAAGAAAACCCCATAGACTCCTGTAGTTTTACTGATTGTGTACTTGTTTCATGAACAGAAATTTCTGATTACACTTAGTACATTATTCAGACACGTAGAAGGGAAAATTTAAAATATATATACAGGGAGAGTCAGCTAAGGTGTCCCTAAACATATATTAGGAGAACAATTAGAGCTGCAACAAAGAAAAAAAAATGCAACTCTCCTTAAATCGCACAAAGAAAATCTGTTTAACCCTTTGAGTGCCACAGCATATTTTCCCAAGTCATACGCATTAATTGACGGAGCATGCACTCCTTCTGTTTTGCAAGCGTGTGGGGAAAAAACTATATTAAAAAAACTATTCAACCGATTTGAATAATTTTTTTTTTGGTGTGTTATAAAACAAGGTATTTTTTCCATATAATATTATAATTTTATTTTTATGTACACAAAAAGAATATAGGTTATAACAAAAAAACTAAAAAATATAAAAAAAAATTTTAAGTTTGAACTAAAATGTTATTTATGCGATATTTTTTTAAATTTTTTTTAGCTATACCATATGAAAGAGCATGAAAAACTGAACAAAAATCATGCATAATATGGTGTGTTACAGTAATATTTAACCAGATACTGCAATATATACAAAATACAACAAAAAGTAATTTTTGTTCAAGTTTGTCAAAAGTTTAGAAACAATATTATAACTACCCTATTTCACTCAATGAAGTAAGACGACTGTCAAATACTAATTATATAAAAAGTACATAAAAAATATACACAGGCCTACAATATAACCTTACTTCTATAACCTTACTTCACCTAAAATCAATAGTTTGATTGGAACTTGCGTTTTACTTCATCACCAATCCAACAATAAAATATATGTCTCTAAACACGGAAAAAGAAATTTATAAATGCATTGTAAGTTTTACTGAACACAATTGCAGAATAGTAATAACAACAGTTTTCAGCATAAACACACGAAACTAGCACAATGTAAACACACAACGAACGAAACTGTGTAGTTAATGGCAACAAGTAGCAGCTGACCAACTATTGCGTCATCTGTTTTTTTCTGATGACAAATAACTACAAGGGGGCGGTGAACAATAAAAATCAATCACAATTGATAGTTCGAAAACTTGTAGATTGCCGTGAAATAAGTTATTTGTCAAAACAAAAATGAATTATATGTGATAGTAATTAAATAAAAATCGTCTACTGGGTAGATGCCGGCAATTTATGCACATTTCACAACATCTACTATGTAGACGCTGTGGCACTCAAAGGGTTAAACTATTTCATGAAGTTTAAGGAACAGGTTGCAGATTTGAATGTTAAAATTTTCAAATGTAAACCTATGATATATGGTTTTGAAATGTATTTCATTGTTTCAGAATGATGGCAAACCCAAACATAACATATAAAGTATTACTTAAAATCTACCAATTAAACTAAAATAGTAAAACTATACAATTCTTAATGTACAATAAATTATCTTTAAAATGATATATCACATGAGAATAATCATTAAAATTTGCCTTTTACTAATGTTTTTTAAGCGTGTACATAGGTTTTTTGATGATTCTCAAGAAATGAAAATGTGTTAATGACATGTATATTATTTGTACATATATGTAATAATAAACAGAATTATTAAAGTATTATTTAGAACTTTTAAATCGCCTAAACGTGTGTATATTATTATATTGTTCAAAGTTTGTTTCCAAGATAATTCACATGCAATTGTTCTTAATATTTTAGAGTTTCTTTGGATTCGGTCAGAGTGCAGAAATCACTGTTGTACTGGATGGAGCTGATACTAGGAAGCAAGCAGACATTAAGACTGAAGATGGAAAGAAAGAAAGGCACCTACTTTACTATGATGGTGAAAGTGTGTCAGGAAAGGTAAGAACTTGGATTTTTTTTAGAAAGTGTTGAACTATTCTAGTTGTATACCCAAGTAGAAACAAAGTTGTAATCAATTTTGGAGGGTTGTGCACTTGAAATTAATACTGCGTTGTTCTCACAAGATATAAATAACTTGTATAGTTTTACTCGGTTGATTTATTTCTTACTTAATGTAGGTATTTGCACAAGATATTGACCCTAAAGCTGGAAACAATAATACTGAAGAGAAGGAAACTTTTTACAAGTCATTCAATGAAAAGAATTTACTAAAAATATAAATATAGTTGTACAATTAATTCAAACAGTAAGGTAGAGGAGGGTGCCTTTCAAAACTCTGGGAAACCTTTTTTGATTTTTATAAATTGTTATTGATAGTAACAACCAAGAAAATGTTCATCTTTATACTCTTCCATATCAAAAAATATAAACAAATAGTATAAAAACTGTAAAAATTGTGAATAATAATATTTTCTTTACACTCGCATCTTGTTCTGATGTCCTCCATTAAGAGGTAGACAAGGGTGAATTAGACAACATTTAATATTTCAAATCCACAAAAACAATTTTAACCTTATACCTTAAAGATTGGCTACCAAGTCACATTACAAATTGTGTTGGAGAAATTTTAGTTTCAACTGCAATTTTTTTTAATTTTGCATATGGTTCTTTCACCTGTTTTTATATTTAACTCGTTATTAATTAAAGTAGGTACATTTCCAGTTATATTTATGGGGCTATTAAAGAGGTATTTATTTCCAATTATAATCATGTTTGGACCACTCCGATGAATCCCAGATCCTTCTTTCAAAAACTCCATCTCCAAAAAAAGCTCTCCATTCGATCTCTAGACTTTCTCAGGCTTGGCACAGTCACTATCAAAATAATGTGCAGATTTCAGCTTTAAGATACAATTAATTTTTACAAATAATAACAGTTTTCTTTTCCTTTTGGTTGTATTTTTGCAGTTTTCATAAATTATAAATACTCTTTTTGATATTCTAATGTACCCCTCAAGTTATAATTGCTTAAATGTGTTTTTTTCTCAGTTATTTAGGTAGATTATTTAATAAGGATAGTAACTGAAAGACAGGGTGACAACATAACAGAGAGCAAAAGGTAGAAAGTGTTAGGGCTTGGACAGCCAGTCCCCACACACTAAAGTGCGCTCACAATTGATTTAAGTATTGTTACTGTGTGTTTTGTTTTATCATGTACGTATTGTGCATGTATTTTAAATTTTATTTGATGACGTCATGAAGATTCAATATTTTTTTGGTGATGGTCACATTGTAATTGAATCCGGTCTACATAGTCATTGACAGAATGATAAGAAAAAACCATTTTTATTTTTTAAATCAGTTCAGAAGGCTCATTCTTCTCTGTATGGTTTATCTGTTTAGTTTTTGTAATCTTGAAATTTTGCTAACTATTTTAAAGTATTTCCATCCAGATTTTTAAGAAAGAATTGTTGCTTGTAATGTTTGAATTATTTCATCTCTACAAGTATTATTAATCTATTCGCATAAAAATACACACAATAATAATTTTCTAATTTAAAAATAAATATTTCCTGTTCCAAATTTACTATTTCTTTACTATAAATTCAACTTGACATAGCTTTGTGCGTGTTTTTTAAAATGAGGATACAAGTATATTCTAACAAAATAATAATAAAACTGTGTGATTGAATGTTCAGTAAATAGTTTCTGTTTTTCCAGGTGAACATCTCTCTGAAAAAGCCTGGTAGTAAATTGGAGCATCAGGGTATAAAAATTGAGTTCATTGGTCAGATTGAACTATACTATGACAGAGGAAACCATCATGAGTTTACAATCATTGGTGAAGGAACTTGCTCGGCCGGGAGAACTCTTCCAGAATACAACCTACAACTTCGAGTTCTTAAATGTGGAGAAACTATTTGAATCATATACTGGATCAAATGTTCGGTTGAGGTAAAATGTTCTTTCACTTCTGAACATATTTTCTATCGCATAATGTTGTCTTTTAAATCCATATTATCAAAAACATGGTAATTATTTGTGTGAAGAATAACAAGTTTGAAATATTCTTGTTCACTTTTCCTATGCTTAGAAGAAATTGTAATCAATGATTTAAATAAATAAAACATGAGGTAGTCCATCAGAAAAAATGTAAATATTGTAAAAACACACATATCTCAATATATATATATATATATTGAAGAGTGCAAATTATATTTCTGTCTAAAAGTATTTATTTTTGAAGATAACTTTTGTCAGCTTGATCATCTCATTCTTGATTTTTTTCCACTTTTCAGAGCAGAGTATAGTAATCTATGGGCTGACATTACAATATTGTGTTGGATAAATAATAGGATAACCTTTTATGATAATAATGAAAGTTTGAATGTCTTGAAAAGCAACATTTTTCTAAACAGCGTAACGGTTGTGTGATTCTCAATTTGCAGAAGTTTTTATGCTGACTAACTAGATTGTGAACACTAGCTTTGATTTGGAAATAACGGATGATTTTCCAAAATCTCCTATTACACACACTGCTGTACATTATTTGTACATATTTAATCTGAAATAATATGCTGCAGTACCTCAAACAGTGAATTAACTTGTATTCCATATATACAAGGGCTATTCAGAAAGTTGATTACGTTTTGTGCTGTGGCCGCTAGGGGCGGGAATAGCGCGGCCATCTTGGTGTTAGGACTTCCCACCGCTCAGTGGCTATCCAGCCGTGCTAGCGGGAAGTTCGTGTTGTAACGCATCTAGTCAAAGTGCCTGTTTGAAATGTCTGCCGCAATTGAAAATCCCGCCAACTGTGAGGTGCGCGCAGTAATTAGGTTTTTTACTGCCAAAAACTGTAAGCCTATAGAAATTTATCGGCAGTTGTGTGAAGTTTATGGGAACAACATTATCACTGAAGTGAAACCGTACATCGCCGCTCGCACACCCACAGCAAACCATCAGGGAAGCGCGCGCCCATGGTGGCGAACGGGATGCCGGATCAAAACTAAACTAGGTAAAAAAAAAAGAACACCGTGGTCAGCATATTCAGGTTTATTTACTAAGACACAATATAGGCCTATCTAGTCAAAATAAATATATAAGTATATATACTATAAATAAAAAAAAAATAAAAAAAAAATAAAAAGTGCCTGCAGTAGTATATACCTCAAACAATCCTTATCAGGTGCACCTGCATACAAAAATTAGAAACGCCATAATTTGAAACAAGAAATGCCAATTCCACCCGGTATCCTTCGGCTAAGGGCGGGCTCCTAATGAAATCCAAGAAATAACTAAATAATATCTAAAACTAACTTAAAATTAAATAACAAAATATAAACTATATAAATGGCAACAATAACAATAACAAATAAATAAAGAATATGAGCAGGGTATCACAGATGTTGACTAGTAGCAATGTCCATCATGGTGGCCGTCCTTCAGCAGAGCGCAAAAGCGAAGGTTCTCTGCGACCACGCATGATGGAGAGATGACAGCAGAAAATCAACTCATCTCCTGGACCTCATCAGTGAGGGGCCGTAAACTTAGCCGCACATGTCAGAAGGAGAGACTTAGCTCCGCAAAACTAACAAACACTTAATTAAACTAAATTTTAACTTGGAGCTACTCCTAACTTGTACACCACGGCTCGGAGTCTTTTCCACTCTACCGGAAAGGCCAAACGCCTTCAAATGGTCAGTGGCCTCTGCAGCCAATAAACCACACACACATACACTATATAAAACACACATGAGCCGGGGAGATATAGGTATTGAACCGGCTCAGACTCCCCCCCCAAAAGGAGGAACTCCCCTCTGTTAATTTCTTCAAAATGAAGAACCAAACGAAATGCCTCTCCCCCCCCAATGGTTGAAGAATTATAAACCGGAAACCCTGAAGTCTGCAGAAGGTAAAACCAAGAAAATCCAGTTGGAGGCAAGAAATCCCTCCAAGAGTTGCGTGGGTACAAAGAAGAAAACAGGAACCTTGATCAGGAAGAAGGAGCAGAGGTGATCAGGCCTCTGGACCTAAAACCCTCCCGCACAGACTAAAGAGAAATCACGGATGACTCCGGCAAGGCTTCAGATGGGATATGTGCGCCTTCCTGAAAATCTTCCCGGACTGAGGATCTCCCAGTCGGGCAGTCACCGGAGTCAGAAACTTCAAGATGCGGTGGGGACCAGTCCACCTGTAGCAAAGTTTAGCAGCTCTTTTATCCACAGCCGAACTGACTGGGTGAGCCTTGCAGTAAACTAGATCCCCCACCTGGAAGGGATTGGCAATACGACCTCGGTTGTACTTCTCCTTACTAACTCCCTAGCCCGAATGAGATTCCGCCTGGCTGCCTCCCAAGTGGCTTTCACATTGGGAGTACCAGGAGGTGGCAGAAGATCGCTAATTTTCCAAAGGTTCACCAAAGGGTTGTTTGGCGGAAAGCCAAATAATAACTCGAAAGGTACCGCCTTGTGACTTTCATGCTGGGCCGTATTAAAGGCAAATTGGATCCAAGGTAGTTGTTGATCCCAGGTGGTCTGATTTTCCGCATGAAAGGCAATGAGAGCAGATCGAAGATTGCGATTTAAACCGTTCGGCGTGAGAAGGCTGAGGATAGAAAGGGGAAGTAGTCACATGGCGGATTCCGTGCCCAAAGCACATTCTTTTAAAGATATTGGAGACAAACTGTGAACCATTATCGGAAACTAAGGTGGCGGGGATTCCAAAGTGTTGAAAAAAATGGTTACGAAGTGCTTGCACCGTGAGCTGCGCGGTAGCACTCCGCAATGGGAACAACCAAACAAACTTGGAGAAGGCATCCACACAAACAAGTAGGAACTTATTTCCGGACTTGCTACGCGGGAGAGGCCCAACATAGTCAATGAAAACCTTCTCCAAAGGTTTTTCCGCCACCTCAGATGACAAAAGACCCAACTTGGTATTTTGAGCGGGTTTGCTTAGCGAGCACAGTTCACAAGAACGTACTCGAGCTGCAATATCCCGGTCCATACCTTTCCAGATGAACTGATCCCTAATCTTCGCGATGGTCTTATGAATTCCTAGATGTCCGCCCACAGGAGAAGAATGAAAATACTGAAAGACCATCGGTACAAGAAAGCTTGGCAGCACTAACTTAGGTTTTCTCCGCTGCTTGTCACGGCAGCATAGAGCACCTCGGTACAGAAAATAAGGAGGGTGGGGCACCTCCGTTTTTAAGCTCATTGATGATAGCAGTCAGCTCGGGATCCTTAAGTTGGTGTGGAAACAATGTCCGAAAATGCCAGAGGAAAGTCTAGGAGCACGCCACAACATGGCGGCTCTGATAAATTCTGGTGGTCGTTGGGTAAGTGATACATGCGTGACAGAGTGTCCGCTATGATATTTTGGGTGCCTCGCACGTGCTGCACTGTGAACTTAAGGGCAGAAATTTGGACTACCCAGCGACCAATCTTCCCGAGCTGACGGGGGTGGGCAAGGAGCCAAGAAAGTGCCTGGTTGTCGGTTTCCAACAAAAATTCTTTATGTTCTAGGTAACGCCTGAACTTATTAATTCCAAACACGACAGCCAAACATTCCAGCTCATAAACAGAACAACTCTTCTTCTCACAAGGGGTTAACGTGCGTGAAGCATAAGCTATGGGCTGCCGGATACCATCTACTTCTTGCGATAAAACAGCAGCAACGGCTAAGGAGGAAGCATCAGTTTGCAAGACGAACTTACGACTGAAATCAGGCATAGCCAAGACTGGAGGCTGCATCACTGCCTCTTTCAGCTGCTCAAAAGCAGTCTGTTGCGCTTCACCCCACTCAAACTTGGCACCCTTTTTCCTAAGAGAGTTCAGAGGGGCCGCCACTTCAGCAACATTGGGGATGAAACGACGATAAAAATTTATCATTCCCACAAAACGGGCAATCCCCTTGGCATCCTTAGGAGGAGGAAACTCCCTGATTGCCTGGGTTCTCTCTGGATCAATACAAACACCTCGAGAAGAGACAAGATGACCCAGAAACGATATTTCAGGCTGAGCAAAATTCACCTTTTCAGGATTGACGGTAAGGCCAGACTCTCGCAGCCTAGTTAGAACTTCCTCTAGATGAGTCAAGTGCTCCTCATAACTCTCACTGTACACAAGCAGGTCATCCAGATAGTTGAACACGAACTTAAATTTGACATCATGAAAGATAGAATCCAGGAGTCTGGTGAGTGTCTGGGCCCCCACAGCCAAGCCCATTGGCACTCTCGGGTGAACTGGTACAAATTCCAAGGCACACAAAAGGCAGTGAGAGGTCGAGACTCGTGTTTTAGAGGAATCTGATGATATGCCTGATTAAGATCAAAAATGGAGAAATACTTGGCCTTACCAAACCAGTCGAAAGCAGAATGCAAATCGGGGAGAGGCACGGAGTCAATTTCTATCTGAGCATTGAGCTTTCGATAATCCAGGACCAATCTGGACTTCCCATTAGGTTTCGGCACTAGAAACGCTGGACTGGAAAAATTTGAGCAAGACGGCTCGATTACCCCACTCTTAAGTAAATCATCAATCATATTTCTCAGAATTTCCATCTTGGGCGGAGCAAGCTTATATGGATGGGAACGTACAGGACGGGTGTCTGTAAGACGAATCTCGTATTCCAAGAGATTGGTCGTGCCCAGTTTGTCAGTTAGGACTTCAGGAAAACTGGAACAAATCTGCCTTATGTCTTCAGCCTCTTTCGGTGTAAGATGTCCTAGTTGGTCAGGAGGAGTCAAGCTCTTATCTTCCATCTCTAAGGCAGCAGTCCCACGAGACTCGACATCTGAAAAGGGAACGAGCACCCGCCTGGCGAAAGCAAAGAAAACATGACTGGAGGCCAAATCCAAAATCGTGCCAGTTTTTCCGATAAAATCTGCTCCCAAGATGAAAGGAAAAGTCAGGTCCTTAGCCACCAAAAAGCTCCAATCCCAAGAGAAATAATTAATTTTGATGTGAATCTGGGCACTACAGATAATAGGTAAAGGTGTGCGTGAAGCAGTCCAGCAGATAAGTGAACTAGGCTCAACCTGCCGTATTAGCCCAGAGGATTTTAGATCTTCAAAAAACGACAAAGAAATCAGGCTGCGTGCTGACCCAGAATCAACCAGGGCCTTCTGCACCACATTCCCCACAAGTACATCCAGTTGTGGGCAGGTTGAGCGGGCAGCCCTTACTCCCTGCGCAGCCAGAGCAGCAACCTCCCCTCTCGGCCAACAATGATAACTGTCCCCAAGTCTATTTCTTTCTGTTTTCTTTCTGTTCTGCATTAAACCAGCTACCCTTTTACCATCAAAATCAGGTACATATTTGCCCTCAAAATTACCTTTACGGCACGAGTCGGGCTTACTCGTCCGCAAGCTTACTAGTTTTTTTTATTAAGTGGACAAAACGGTCTAATATGTCCCACTTGCTTGCAGCCATAACAGGTAGGAGGCTGCCTACGGGAAGGAGCAGCTGCTGGCTCAGACTGCATCGGAGCATGGACCGGCCCCGGAGGCAAGTGAGGAAGATGCCTCGACATGGCCTCCCTTTGATCATCCGCATCCTGAACCCCTCTAGAGATGATGGAGAGGCGGTCCAAATCCGCAAAAGATGCGGGACGGCTACAAAAAATCAAACGGGAGCGTTCTTCAGGTTTAATGCCCTCCAAAATAAGGCTCACCAACTCCGTTTCGCTCAAGCTCAAGCGCAACACCCGGGCTACATCCTGTATCTCCCCGACAAAATGGCTCAACGTCTCGTCTGGTGCCTGAGGACGATAAACGCGTTCCACCCGCAAGCGCTCCCTAACCCGAGCAGGTACAAAGAACTCCAAGATCTCGGCGTGGAACTGGTCAAAGGTGGCACCTCTCTTAAGGCAGTCTAGAAGGTGATCAAAAAGCGGCCTTAAGGAAAACTGCGCTAAAATCTGCATAAGCATGGCATCTGTCATACCAGGAAATTCTCTTAAAACTTCCAGAAGGAAATGGATAAGTAAATTAGTGTCAAGCCCATCAACTCTGGGGAAGTGTTGTAAAACACTCCCCAAAGGATGGGGCAGTTTGCCAAAGCTAGAAAAGGAAGGCACAACTATAGATGATGCCTCACCAGCCGCTTCAGGAGGGCCACTACCCATCGGAGACATAGTAACTCTGGGAGGCTCGAAAGAAAGAGCCGGAGGATGGTTAGCAAAAGTAATGGTAGTGGGAACCTCCGTTGGAGTGACAGCGGTAAATAGTACCCCCTTCTCTTTCACCGAGCGCACCTCACTCAAACCATCTAAGGCTTCTTTTAATTTGTTACTGGCCGAAAAAGCCCAACTTTTAATATCAGAGTCTAAACTAGGAGCTGACATAAGTAAAACTATTCTGTCACGCCAATGTAAAAGCTGAGATGCCAATCTAGCCTTTGCTGACCCGGACATGGGAAGTGACTCAAAATTAATATCGTCTTCTAATTCCTCCATTCGGGTTTTACAAAACTCAAATTCTGTGTTAATTTGGAACTCTGCATTCCAGCTGCGGTCCAACGCTATACAAGCCCGTAATTGAGCCCTTAATGCCCTCACATCTCCCTCGGGCTTCTGTCCTCTCGCCAGGACCTCAAAAACCAACTCGGGCTTGCGTAGATGTTCAGGCACCAGGGAAAACGCCATACCAAACAATTAAGACAAATAAATACAACAATAAACAACAAAGCGTACGCAACAATTACTTAGTAACCTAAGTGGACTCAACTCACAAAAGGCTTACACTGACGAGGTCCAAGTGAAGAACTTAATACCTGCTACCTAATAGAAGGATACCCTGCAAATATACACTAACCACAACCTACAAACACAGAAGCAATAAATATAACAAAACAACACATTGATAGGGGAGAAGTAGAGTACAGTTAGATAAATTTAGCGGTTAAGCAATTTAGAGTCCCTTGCTCCCTGCAAAGGGTAAGTCTGCAGGAAGCAAGACACTAAACCAATTCCACCCGGTATCCTGTGCTAGGGCGAGCTCCTAATGAAAAAAAAGTTGTGTACTCTAACCTCCCCCTACCTAACACTAACCTACACCAACAAACAGAACCAGAACTGAGAGACAGCTGAGAGAGCAGCTAACCACGCTCTGCTACCATTGAAACCGTACATCGCCGCTCGCACACCCACAGCAAACCATCAGGGAAGCGCGCGCCCATGGTGGCGAACGGGATGCCGGATCAAAACTAAACTAGGTAAAAAAAAAAAGAACACCGTGGTCAGCATACTCAGGTTCATTTACTAAGACACAATATTATAGGCCTATCTAGTCAAAATAAATATATAAGTATATATAATAAATAAAAAAAAAATAAAAAAAAAAATAAAAAGTGCCTGCAGTAGTATATACCTCAAACAATCCTTATCAGGTGCACCTGCATACAAAAATTAGAAACGCCATAATTTGAAACAAGAAATGCCAATTCCACCCGGTATCCTTCGGCTAAGGGCGGGCTCCTAATGAAATCCAAGAAATAACTAAATAATATCTAAAACTAACTTAAAATTAAATAACAAAATATAAACTATATAAATGGCAACAATAACAATAACAAATAAATAAAGAATATGAGCAGGGTATCACAGATGTTGACTAGTAGCAATGTCCATCATGGTGGCCGTCCTTCAGCAGAGCGCAAAAGCGAAGGTTCTCTGCGACCACGCATGATGGAGAGATGACAGCAGAAAATCAACTCATCTCCTGGACCTCATCAGTGAGGGGCCGTAAACTTAGCCGCACATGTCAGAAGGAGAACAGCTCCGCAAAACTAACAAACACTTAATTAAACTAAATTTTAACTTGGAGCTACTCCTAACTTGTACACCACGGCTCGGAGTCTTTTCCACTCTACCGGAAAGGCCAAACGCCTTCAAATGGTCAGTGGCCTCTGCAGCCAATAAACCACACACACATACACTATATAAAACACACATGAGCCGGGGAGATATAGGTATTGAACCGGCTCAGAAGGTGAAGTGCGACAATTGGTCATTAAGTTTAAAAATGGCCGAACAAATGTTCATGACGAAGAGTGAAGTGGAAGACCCAGCATAGTGACTGACAAACTTGTTGAGAAAGTTGACGCAAAGGTCCGAGAAAATCGACGGTTAACCATAATGGAACTCTCGCTTAGTTTCCCTCAAATTTCACGAACTTTGTTATACGAAATCGTCACTGATAAGCTTGGCTTCCACAAGTTTTGTGCAAGATGGGTACCGAAAATCCTGACCGACGTCCACAATAACCAGCGCATGGCTGCAGCGTTAACAATTTTGGATGCTTACTACAAAGAGGGTTGAATCATTACTCGATCGCATCGTAACCGGCGATGAAACATGGGTGAAACATGTTAACTGCGAGACCAAATTGCAGTCAATGAAGTGGGGACACACAAGTTCCCCTCACAAACCAAGAAAATGTTTGCAAACGATGTCGGCAAGAAAGGTTATGGCGACCGTTTTTTTTTGGGACAAGAAAGGTGTAATTCTTGTTGATTTCCTGGAACGAGGCACTACAATCAACTCAGAAAGGTATTGCCAAACGTTAAACAACCTCAGAAGAGCGATCCAAAAACAAGCGTAGGGGAAAGTTAAGCTCGAAAATTTCTGTTGATTCACGATAACGCTCGACCTCATACGGCAAATCGCACACGTGAAGTTCTCGAATCATTCCAGTGGGAGTTGTTTCCTCATCCACCATACAGCCCGGATCTTGCACCAAGTTACTACCACTTGTTCCCAACAATGAAGAAGTGGCTGGCAACGCAGCGCTTTGACGACGACGCAGAGCTGCAGCAAGAAGTGACAAACTGGTTGAAGACACAGGTGGCAGAATTTTATGAGAAAGGCATTGTCAAGCTCATCCATCAATATGATAAGTGCCTAAATTTGAATGGCGACTCTGTTGAAAAGTAGTATTTAAGTGTGGCTTTCAAATGTATATAATAAAAATGTTTTCCTACACTTTGTTAATTTTTAATTCCAAAACGTAAGCTACTTTCCGAATAGCCCTTGTATATCTTCAAATATATATATGAGTATCATCAGAGCCACCAAGAGTATGTCAAATAGTGAGGTACTCTACTGATTAGCTAATTAAGTTGCACATACATTTTTCTTGTGGACCGAGAAGAATATAATTCATTTTTTAATGTATTGAGTTCATTGTGTTGATTTTGCTGTGCCGCCAAACAGAGCGTCAAAGCAGCGGGTAACTGCTAGAAGTACAGATATAGTACAGTATAGTCTAACCTTTACTTTACATTTAAAGACTGTTTTCAAACTAAAATTAGTTGTCTTTTGACAAAAGTAAGGTTCTCAGAGCTGTGATTTTCTTGATCAGAAAAGAGGCAAATTCAGCAGTGAGACAAAATATACCAACACTAAAGTAAATTACAATGACCATAAATATAAACTTTTTAACGTATTTTCTTGATTGTGGCAAGAAGGCAAACTCAACATTAGTGTCGGAAATATAATTAACTCGAACCAGAAGTACTCTGGTAGGTGCAAAACGAAATTGCGTGCGAGCCACGGGTAACTGCTCATACTTATTATAAGTATTAAAAAATTCATGTTTTTTGCAAATAGATGACATATTCTGGTAGCATATTTTATAGTATACAATATTTTTAAAAAAACAGGTATAGTATATTATAATTTGTGGTTCCTAAAATATAGCAATTTCCCTGAAATTCTGTAAATCCCATCAAAAATACCACAGTATTTCTGATTTACTTCTTGTAACATAGACGGGTCTCTAGAGGATTTTCTGCTAACAGGTAAATAATTTAGGAAAATATCTCAAATATTTGTAATTTTTTGAATTTGTTCAGTACAAAACTTTTTTTCTGAAATAGGCCTAGCATCCTTTCAGTAGTACTGGATGGAAAATCTCTGGCGTTCTTGGAAATGATCTTTAACTTTGGCCTGGCAATGATTTATAACCATTGTTTACAGGTACCTGCTACGTGTGACCATTGTGCGACGGTTGTCTGATATTATCAAAGAAGTGGGACTTAGCAGTGCACACTCTCTCCTCATACCCGGACATGAACAATAGTATTAAGATGGAAGTGGGGATTGAAGACTGCCTGCACATCGAATTCGAATACAACAAGTGCAAGTAAGCAAACATCACGTCATTCAAGGATAGAAGATAAAAATAATATAGTTTTATCATTAACGAGTGTTTTTTTATTCTTAACTTGGTGTATGACGTGATTGTTTTACGTTACCTTATAACAGAGATCTGAGTTTTTTCAGTGTACTAACCTCATATTTTGTTATTGTTACAGTAGAAGTTATTTTTGAAACACAGTTGTTTTTAATATGTAAACTTGACAGTATTACTACATTCAGATATTGTGCAATAAAAATTAAATAAAATGTGTAAGTTTTAATTTAGTTTTCCGTATGATTAAACCATTGTTCACCACAGTGATTTAAAGTGTCTTTATCCGATTAGTCGTATTTTCCAACCTTGGCTTTGCCTCGTTCGTAAAACACAATTGTGTGAAAACACTTTTGCTCCTAGTAATGAAAACTCTTATTTTTTATTATTATTGATAATAGGTTATTGAATTTCAATATGATTGGTGGCATTTAAAACAGCAAAAGAGTCTGAAAAATTTTATTTTTTGAGGTTGTCAAAATTCTTTTAAATGCTATGATTTCCTTCCTTCACTTGGGTTTTATACATATTTATAGCATGTAGTCTGTATGAAACAACATATGTATTTAATCAGATTTATTTAACAGAATAAAGAAAATATCTATTTTTATATCTGAATTTATGTGACATGTTAAAAATAGTAAATTGAATATAGTAATAAAAGTTAATACCACATATAGAATAAACAAATTACTTGAAAGGTTATTTATTGGAAAGCACATTATACAATTTCAGAATGTTTTTCCGAGATAAAAACTAATGTTGCTTTTGAATGTTGCATTACACAAATCCCATTTTGTCAGCCACCACAGGTTTTACCTTCTTCTTAAAAATATTTGTTACAGTAGGAATTTTTTATTTTGTAACTTTTGTTAAATTTTTTTGATTATATAAAGTGTATTGCTATTTCAATGTGAAATGCATACGTGTAAAGCTTTTATTATGTATAGCAGCAGCCAATTTTTACACCATTTACAATTGAGGATAAATATCTGTTGCAGATATCACCTGAAAGATGTCATTGTTGGTAAAATATACTTCTTATTAGTTCGGATAAAGATCAAACACATGGAGATAGCTATTATCAAGAGAGAAACAACTGGGTCAGGTAAACACTCCATTTTATTTTAAAATTTGTATAAAAAGCTTGTGTTCAAAATAATACTTATTGAGTGTAGTAATCCACTGTTATTATTAACATTTAGTACGGTTAGTAGAGGTACAATCCTCTACAACTGTCTTGAGAATTTAAAACTAGCCATGATTCGCAATGCACACTTAAGCAAAAACTAGCATTCGCTGGAGGTTGGTGATGGGATAACACTCCTTCCCCCCAAATAGCTATTCCATAGGGAATATGTGTTTCAGATAGCGCAAAGTAAGCTATACTAGTAGCTTATAGAGTGCTAATGAGTTAGAGACTCTTTAAAATAGAAATACTCTACTTACTGAGTTTTGAATACAATACATCTAAATGTTGATTCCATGAGAGACAACTGTCAATTGTTTACATCCAAATATTTTGTAGAAATAACTCATTCCAGATATCATTGTAAAGATACATCATCTTGATGTCTTCACCATATAATGCTTTTTGTTTTGGATACCTAAAAGACCAAATTATTGTTGAGGCAATATTGCTGAGGTCTATTTATTGATGTGTATGTGCCAATTTCCAGTGTCTGAAATGATAAGATAACGAGGACTGTGTCATCCTCATATGATACTAGATAGCAAACACTCTCCTAAGTGCTCTTGAATGTCTTGAATAAAAAGTACTAACAGTTCTGACCCCAAAACAGATCCTCGAGGAATACTTCTTTTAATCTCCATAGGCTTTAGATTATCTAACTTTAATACCTCCTTCAGAAACTTCTTTGATCTCTACAACATTATTTTTTCACTTCAAGTAGCTTTGAAACCACTTTAGTGCTCTCCCCTAGATGCCTAAAGAGCTAAGTTTTGATAGTATTAATCTGTGATTCAGGACATCAAAGCTTTGTTCAGGTCTAGGAACTGCAGACAGTCTTTTCTTTCTCAAGGTTGTCTATGAGGTGTTCGACCGTATCTGCAAGGGCATTAGTGTATCTTATCTTATAGATGTAAAAACATGTTGCCTCTCAGGTAAATTGTGATTTATTTACAGAAGCTGTATGGTACATGTCAGTATAATTCTTTCTATAATTTTTGACCCTGTAGGGTTTAAAGGGATAGGCCTGAAATTCTGTACTTAGTTTTTATTACCATGTTTGTGCAATGGGT
>NW_025784119.1:0-23241 GCF_021130785.1 Homalodisca vitripennis
TAAAATTTTGAAAGGGGGTTCATTGATTTTTAAAAATTTTCCCCTTTTTAAAGTTTAGGGACGAGCATTGAAGGTTTTTATATAATTTGTTTAAATATCCCAATTATATTTTTTTTTGGCCGCAAAACAACTTTTGTTGACAATTTAAATTAAATTTTAAATTTAAGATATTTACCCCCTATTTTTGCCAAATATTTTAAAATATCACGGATTTTTATATTTATTTTTTATTTAATGTAATTGAAAGTTAAAAAAAATACACCCCGTAGGCAGAGTATAATGGGAAAAAAATTTAATTTTTAAAATTTTCTAAAATTTTAAGGACGAACAACACGAAAAACACACCACTAAAATTGTCTGTAGACATTACTAATAAAAAAAACTTTTTAATAGTAAATATATAATCTTAAAAATCTGCCTATTGAAAAGTTATTACCGGGGATCCTTTTCCCTTCGATCCCGTCAAAAAACCCAAAACCACCGAACCAAAAATTTTATAAATGCGTAATACGGAGGTAAATCATATTAAATCCCAACTGTCCACACAAATTTGAATGCGGTAGAGGCTTATAGAGTAACGTTTACTACTTTAAAAAAACATTTAAAACATTTTAATGAAATTGTTAACAAAGTTTTGACGGTTGTGACTGGAAGGTTAGTACGAGTAATTGTTATCTATTGTTAATATAACTGAAAGCTCGATTGTCTATAAATCAACTGTGTGGCGGAAATGGAACTTTTATCAATTAAAAGGGAAGAGCGGCGCCACAAACTCTCTTTCCATCATAACTCTTCTAATCTGGAAATATTTTCTGGGTTGGGGGGTAAAATTACTCTGCTTCCCCCTGTCATTTGGTTTTTTTTTTTGGGCAGTTTATTAATCGCGCTTTGGGACGTTTTCAACCCCAATAAAAAAGATAATAAAAAGTTTTTTCAGAACCTAAAAAGAAAGATAAAGGTTTCTAAATGTCTTTCAAAAGAAAAGGGTTTAGCCCAATAAGGTTTTTTAATTAATGATCCTTATCTTGAACAGTTTCGTTAATCAAAAAAATTTTATTGATAACTTTATTTTTAATAAAGCACTAAGTTATTCTCAAAATAATAAATTACTGTCATTGATATTAAATTAATTGCAATTTATATGCGTGTTTACTTATTTATTGTATAACTTAAGCATCATCGTGAAGCTATTTTTTTTGTGGAAATATTAAATTACTTCTGCTCCAAGGTGGGGTGAAGTAAGCTGATCCCATGGAGTTACATTATAATAACAATAATAATACTTTTTTATTTCGGCACCACCGTTTTCCCTTGTTTAAAGGTACAATCTCCGAACCGAGGATGATGTGGCACAGGTCTATAATACAACATGCTGGTTCTCTCTTTCAACAACTTCCCAAAATAAGTAAAAGTTAATTAAAATTAAAAAGGCCCATAATATTAATTATTCAAAACACCGGGTCTAAAGGGGGGTTTTTTACATTCTTTGGGGGGAAATTTCAAATCTGGGTGCATTTTCTTTGGGGATTAAATAAAACATACACTTTAACTCAAGCAAAATCTTTATTTCTTAAAGGTTGTGAAAAATTTCCACCCCACTGCACATAAACGTCCCAGTTGTTGTATTGATACCTTAGTTCATAGAGCTATTTTTAACTAGAACTGGGCGATTGGTTAGTGCTGTGTTTAAATTTTGGTTCTGTGTAGGTACCAAACATTCATATGACTAAAACCAATAAACAGTCCCACGTATGTTGTATAGATACCCCTTTAAGCCATGGCAGCTACGATGTTTAACTGGAGAAAATGGTGGCATTGGTTGTGACTGTGTTTACTTTTGTTACTGTGTAGGTAGCCAACACATTCAATGACTGACACAAAAAAGTCCCAATATTTGTATGATACCCCCTTAAAACCTGGGAGCTAGCTGATGTTTTAACTGGAGAAAGGGGAAATTTGGGAGTGACTGTGTTTAACGTTTGTCATGTGTAGGTAGCCAACACATTCATATACTAAAAAAAAAAATCCCCCGTTGTTGTATAAAACCCTTAAGTCCATGGGAGCTAGCTGATGTTTAACTGGAGAAAATGGTGGCGATTTGGGTTTGTGACTTGTTTTAAAAATTTTTCACTGTGTAGGTAGCCAACACATTCAATACTGACACAATAAACAGTCAACGTATGTTGTATAAACCCCTTTTAATCCATGGGAGCTAGCTGATGTTTAACTGGAGAATGGTGGCATTGGGTTTTGACTTTTTTTAAGTTTTTCAATGTGTAGGTAGCCAACACATTATATGATACAAAAAACAGTCAAAAGTATGTTGTATAATACCCTTAAGCCATGGCGCTAGCTGATGTTTTAAGGGGGGAAAAGGGGGGATTTTGGTTTTTTGGGCTGTGTTTACGTTTGTCATGGTAGGTAGCCAACACATTCATATGGCTGACAAAAAAAATCAAAATGTTGTATAGATACCCTTAAGTCCATGGAGCTAGCTGATGTTTTAATGGAGAAATGGTGGGGATTGGTTAGTGACGTGTTTAAGTTTTTTCACTGTGTAGGGAGCCAACCATTCATATATGACAAAAAACAGTCAACGTTGTTGTATCGATACCCCCTTAAATCCAGGCAGCTAGCTGATGTTTAACTGGAGAATGGTGGGATTGGGTTTGGACTGTGTTTAACGTTTTTTCACTGTGTAGGTAGCCAACACATTCATATGACTGACAAATAAAAAAGTCAACTGTTGTTGTATACATCCCTTAAGTCCATGGCAGCTAGCTGATGTTTTAAATGGAGAACTGGTGGCATTGGTTTGTGACTGTGTTTTTAAAGTTTGTCCTGGTAGGGAGCCCAAACTTCATATGTGACACAAAAAAAATCAACTGTATGTTTATACGATCCCCCTTTAATCCAGGCGCTAGCTGATGTTTAACGGAAACTGGTGGCGATTGGGTTAGGGGCTGGTTTAATTTTCAGTGTGGGGAGCCAACAATTATTACGACACAATAAACATCAACTGTATGTTGTTAGTCCCCTTTAAATCCGGGGACTGCTGTGTTTAAAGGAGAACTGGGGCGATTGGTTTGTACTGTGTTTAACTTTTGTCACTGTGTAGGGCCAACAAATTCATATGATGACAAAATAAACAGTAACGTATTTGTATACTCCCTTTTAAGTCCGGGACTAGCTGTTTAAACGGAGAACTGGGGGGCGATTTTTTGTGACTGGTGTTAGCTTAGTTCCGCTTAGAAAAACACAAAAAACTGACTGCCCAAAAAACAGCTGAACGGCTAAACTTTTTTTTTACCATTACCTGTAAACCTTTGTTTACAAATTTTTTCTTTTAGGTTAAAGTGGGTTTGTTGTAAACCCTTTTGTTTGCTTTTGAAACTTTGTGCGGTTAGACGTTACTTTGTAAAAAAAAAAATTTTAAAATTGACATTTTTTTTTATTGAGGTATGTTAATTCATAGATGTTTTAAATTTGTATTTTATGAATAAAATTTTGTTTTGGGGAATCATATGTTTGTATTTTGGCATAATGAAAAATATGTTTATGTATTACAAGGGAAACTTTGCCTTGCAAAAAAAATTTTTTCTATGTTTGAAATATTTTTGAAAAAAATCCTTTTTTAGCCCCGGGGTTTTAATTTTGACAACCCCCCATGTGCTTTTATAAAAAACAAACAAAAAGAAAAATTTTTATTTTTTTTTAAATTAAATTAAATTTATAAAAGTTTTGAAAAAATTCCCCTTCGAATGCATAAAACCTACATATAACCTCTCAGTCCACCAAACCCCTTAAATGCATACATAAATGTTAACTATAATACAGTATTTGAAACAAAACCCAAAATTTTTCCCAAGGGGCTTATTCTTAAGAGCTGTCATTTTTACTTTGATATTAAAATTAAGATATTTTGGTATATTTGTTTTAACCACATTAAAAAAAACTTTTAAAACAGTTTACCCGTTTAAAGTGAATCTTTCATTTTTTTAGGTTAAGTAACTGTAAGGTATAGTTTTGAAAATTATTCCAAAAAAACTGTTTCAATATCAATAAAAATAAAATTTTGTCTTGTAAATAAAAGTTTTCATTAGGTATGTAATTATGTATCCACTTAATAACAAATTTTTAAAATATCCACAACAATCGTCTTAAAAAATTTTTAATTTCTTTTTTAATAAAAAATATTTTATTAAAATTTTAACATTTCTTTCAAAAGTGCCATTCACAGGAATTTTTACGGAAACCCTAAGTAAGGGGCAAGACCCAAAGGCCCAGTTTCTTGGCAAAAATAAAAGCCTTGCTCCCCGGGTTTCAATTTGTTTTGTCCTTGTTTTTTAGAATTTGTTCGTTTTTTTTGCATAATCTATTACATCCGATGTCTTTGTTCAAGCCCCTTGTCTTTATTTCTGGCGGGGGCGTTTTTACTTTTCCCCTGATGTCTTTAGCCCCCTTAATTGCAACAGGTCTTTGATTCAATTTTTGAAAAGTTGCGCCCCCCCCCCCCCAAAAATCTGGGGGCTACAAAATTTCATTACAAATTTTAACGCCCCGCGTGTATATAAAAGAAAATCACTCACATTATTTATATGTTTCAATTTTTAAAACTATGGGTTTTTAGTATTTAAGAAAGTACTCGAATTATCGTATGTATCTATTTTTATACAGTGATTTTCAAACGAAAATTTTAAATAAAATTAATGCCAAAATTTTTTTTTTTCTTGCCTGATTTATGAAACTTCAAAACACAACTTGCCCAAATAAGTACCGTTTTTTGAGGGCATGGGGGGGAATTAATCCACCCGATTGGGGGATTTTAAAAATTTTTTTCCCCCGGAAATAATTTAAAAACGAATACAACCAACATAAATTTTTTACTTTTCCATGTATATATTTTTATGGTATTTTATCCGGAAAATATTAAATATAAAGTAAACAAAAAAACCCCCTACTTCCTTAGCATTTTGATGTGTTTAAATTTTCAAAATACCTTCTTACCATTCAAATTTGTTTAAAAGAAAACCAAAATCATATAAAAACAAAATCTATGTGACCATTTTTAAGTAAAATTTTTTTAAATTAAAATGGCAAAGTTGGTCATTATACAACTTTGTCAAAACTTGGTTTTTCCCCGAGTTTTCCCCGTAGCCCGAGTGAATAGTTAACACCCAGGGTCAAAAACCACCTGGGGTTGTTCTGCAATTGGGGGGTTTTTTTTTTTGTTCCTTTTTTGTTAAATTGTCTTTTTTTATTAAATCGGTACTTTCGGCCCTTTTGACAAAATATTATTTTTTTGTACCGTATGTGTTAAATTTGAATTTAAATTTAAAATCGACTTACTAAGGGAATATCAGTCAATTATATTTGAAATATTAAACCTATTAATTTCATTTTAAAATTAAAAGCAACATTAAAATTTGCATGATGAATTTAGGTGTAGAAAAACTTTTTGGGTCTAAGTTTTCAAATCTAAAAAATTAAATTTTTCAGGCTGTAGTACATTTCGTACGATTTAAATTTTTAACATCAGTAAAAAATAAATCGCAAAATAATTATGAAAAAAACCCGCTTCTTATAAATTAGAAAAATTTTTTAAAAAAGGTAAAAAATTTCTAGTTTTTGCTTAAGATAAATTTGAACAATTTAACCAATGTTAAAGAATATAATTGCCATTTAAGAGGGGAGTGGGTTTTCTAAAGTATTCATTCGAGGTCTCCATTTTCCCTCCGGGCTTACAGAGGGTTGCGACTTTTTTTTTTTCCCCCCCTTTAAAATCGGGAAAAAATTTTTGGGGAAAATTGAAAGGGGGGGTTTTTGAGGGGGAATTAGTGGGGGCTTACAAAATCAAAAAAAATTTTAGTTAAATTTTGGGAGAGGTTGATGGATTGTTTGCCCCCAAGTATCTCTTTTAGCTCTATTTATTTTTTTCCCTTTTAAAAAATTTTAAAAAAATATTTTAAAGGGAAACCCCCAGTTTTCAGGTTTTCCCCCTTTTGTGATGAGATTGGGGAAAAAAAACCCGGACCAATAATCAAGCTCTGAGAGGGATTCTTGAGGGGGGGGGGCCGTAAAAAATTTCCTATTTTTTTAGTTTCTAAAAAATTTACTTCTTAAAAAGGCCACCCCTCATTTTTAAAAATTTTTTTTGAATTTTCAACTTTTTGTCAAAGAAAATTTTGACGATTTTTAAAAAAAAATATACGTAAATTTTTTACCCAAAACAGTTGTTTTAAAAACCCTTTTTTCTGGGGTTGGGGCAAATTTAACCTTCCAGAAATTTTTTAAAAAAGATAAAAAAGATTTGATGAAATTTTTTAAACGGGGGCTAGCGAAGAGTAACCAGGGTTTGGAAACTATTTTCGGGGTTACGGTTTTTTTTCTGATCATACCTCTTTAATTTTTCCAAATTTTGAATCATTGGGTCTGGTCCCAAAAATCCCATCCCCCCCCCACCAATCTCATCCCATCGTTAAATTATGATCGGGGGGTCATTCAAATTGGTATTTAAATTTGGGGAAAATTTAAAAAAAATACAATTTTTTTTAATTTTAAAAATTTGGGGGGGTGATTTTAAAAATGGTCGTGAAAACTAACTTTATTGTTTTTTAAATCGTGATCAAAACCCTCGGGAAACCCCAAAATAAAGTTTTTTTCATAAAAACCCCAAAAGGGGACTATCCCAAAAGGGTGTTTATCCGAAAATGAGACAGAAAATTTTAAAAAATTTTTTCAATTTTGGGGGGAATAAAGATAAAATTTCAACAAAAAATCTTTCCATAGAAAATATTTGGTATCATCTTTTTTTTAACCCAACTATGCCCTGAAAAAAAGATAGCCAAAAAGTGACTGACACTCGTGACAAACTATAACCGTAGATTGTTTGTTACTGAGTCAAAAAACAGGTTGAAATGAAAATTAAAAACTCCTGATTAAATTTTGACAAAAAATTTTTTTAAATTTTTTTATTTTTAAAAAAGTTTTTTTTTCCATAAACGTTTCTGAAATTATTTTTAAAACTTTTTTTTAAAATTTTCTTTTCGATGGTTTTTAAAAACTAAAATATTTAAAAGTAGAAAAGGCGTGATAAAAAACTAGAAGGGGTTTCCCTTTTTTTTTAAATGTCAAAATAAAATAAAAAACGAGGAGAGTTGCACTTAGTTGCTATTTTGATTTTTAATGAGACCCCGCATAGGGGGGAACAAACCGAAAAGATATAAAGGTTTTGAGCGCCCGGGGCCCCACAAAGAGTTTCCCCGTGTTAAAAAAATTTATGTTTTGGGGAAATGGGCTGCAAACCCTTTCCCCCTGTCATTATCAGCACGGGCGGGGAATTTTTTTAAACGCTTTTTTTGCTTCACACTCTCTCTTTTTAATATTGAAATCTGTTTTTTCAAAAACCTTTGGGGGGGGAAACCCTTTGGGGAGTATACGGGCCCAATCATTTAAATTTTAGGGTTTAAGGGTTTAAAGGTTTGTTTTTTATAATTTTTGGTGGAAGTTGTTTCATATAAGAATAGTTGTAATAGCGATTTTTAACTGAAAATGAAAAAATATTGGGGGGTACCCCTTATTTAGAAAGGAACACAGTTCAGTTGACGGTTTTCTGTACTACTCGGGGGATGTATGTCAAAGGGATCTGTTTTTAGGGAGAAATAAGAAAAATTTTAACTTTAAATTTTTAAAGTTCTTCTTTCCCCGTGAATGTGGGGCATGATAAATCTTTTTTGAAAAATATTGGGGTTCTTAATTTTTGGATTTTAAAAATTTGAGGGGCTTTGATTAAAACACGATCGTTTTTCTCAAAAAAAAAGCTTTATAAAAACATCAGTAATGGTTTCAAAGGGCCTTTCCCAAAAGGTTCGTGTTCAATTTTAACTTCCAGTTTTTGGGGAAAAATAAAAGAGGTCGAAATTTTACTACCGGGAAATTTGTTTTAAACCCCTTCCTCCATAATTCCCCTTTAAAAACGGTTTTGGGGGCAGGGGCCCGAATTGATTTTTTTTTTACTGGGGAAATTAAAAAACCCGGGAAACCAAAATTTTTAAAAAAAATTTTGATTTAAAAATTTCCCACCCTTTTCCCAGAAATTTTTTTTTGGGAAAATTCGGGAAAAACTGTCAAGTTAAAAAAATAGAACGGATTCCTTCCCCGGCTTTGTCCCGTCTTAAGTATTGGACCTCTCACCATCCCCCAAGGGGCCGACCTTTCAATCAAACATCGAAAAATTTTTTCCTAACTAACCCGGGCCCTTTTTAAAAAAAACATACCCCCCCTTTTTGGGTTTTTTTTTGTTCGGAAAATTTTTTTGTTCTAAATCAGGACAAGGATGGAGTAATGGGGATTGTAATTTTGGGAAGGGGGAGGAAAATATTTTCATTTAAAAATTTTTCATCTTAAAATTTTTAATGCATAAAAAGTTTTTAAGGTGTAAAAAGGTTTTTTCTGGATTGAACCAAAAAAAACCCATTTTGCCAAAGATGGGTTTTTTTTTTTAAAAAAGTTTCAAATTACTCATACATTTGATTTCCCCAAAATTCAGTTTAAGAGCAATGGTGAAGAGTTGATGAAGAGGAGGAAAGTGCCGCTTTAAGAGCAAAAAGCATAAATTTTGTGTTATCTGTTTGTTTGAAGCTTTTTTTTTTCCTTTTTAAAACAATGTGTTCCAAGGGGGAAAATTTAGGGGAAAAGGGGGTTTTATTAACCGGGCAATGAACGGGGGAAAATCTTGCTTCTGCAGAATGTTCAAAATGGGGGTTTAAATAAAAAACGTTCCTCTCACAGGGTTCTTTCCGACTGTCAGAATAATTTTGTAATTATTTTTTTGACATTTTTACAAACTCGGGGAATTATACATTTTAAACCACTAAAAAGCCTTTTTTTATTAAATTTAAAAATTATAGATATATTCTGGAGAAAAATCATTTTGGTAGATAAAATGTAATTTGCATGTGTTATATTTGATTTACAGGGATAAAAGTTTAGTTTGAAAAATTTTTTTTGATAATTTTCTTGACATTTTTTTTTTTGGGCATGTTAAAAAAGCTGTAAAAAAGGGGGAAAAAAAAATTTTTTTGCCCGACAGAAACGAAACTAGTTGATGCCCCTATGGGGTTTTGTGAATTTGTTTTTTTTTTTTGGTAGATTAGTCGAATAAATATGAAATGCATTTTAAAGTTTTTTTTTTATATTTATTATTTTAACTGAAAAAACGGTTCCCCCGGTTTTTGCCTTTTTCCCTCCCTAGAAGAATTTGTTTTTTTTTGGTTATTCCTCTAAAAGTGAACTCGCTCAAATCTTCGTGGCCCCTAGGGGGGCAAAAATTTTTTTACGGTTTAAGTCATATGGAGCATTTTGTAATCCCCCTTGGGCTAGTTATTTTAATTTACTGCAGATTTTGTACCCAACACAAAAAGAGGATTCATGAAATTTAATTTCAATTTCTAATACTTTGAAATTTTTTTTTTTTACGTTTTGAAATTGTGCTACTGAAAACAGTCATTTTCTTTTTTTCTTGTATATTTAAACATAAGTTGAAATGATATTTTTCCACCAAAATGAATTTCCGGGGGTGTGCTTTTAAAACCCAAGCACTTGAGGCGGAACGAAACTGAAGGCAGTAAACTAGAGGTTGGGAAAAGCTTCCATAGCTCAAAATTTTTTTAAAATTGGAATTTGATATAAAATTTCCCCCGACTCCGAAACCCCCACTTTTTTTAATTTCCTTTGGGTCTGTAAGCCAAACTCCAAAGATTAAATTTAAAAACCAAATGCATGGCCATCGTCCCAAAAGGGGGGAGTGTATTTCGGATTTTAAACAATAAAAGTGCTGTTCCCCCGGCTATAGCAATTTATCTAGCAATTTTTATAACGTAATAAAGACCGGGAAATTGGTTTTTTACGGAAAATTGAGTTGTTTCAGAGGGGTACACTCGGGGTCTTTCAGGAGCCGATGGGGCAATAATAAAATTTTAATTTTAAACGTTCCAATTGGTACAGAAAAAAAACACATTATCTTTTTGTGACTGGGGGGTGACAAATTGTGCTTTTTGTTCGAACTCGGGAAATTTTTCATTCTATAACTGGAGTTGTTACAACGAGGCCTTTTGTGAAATTTGGCTAAAACTAGAAACAAACTGAAATTGTTTACGAATATTTTTTGTTCAAACTGTAGTTCCCGGAACAGGGCTTTTATTCTTTCTTCAGCGTAGGTACTTGTGAAAAAAATTAAAAACCCCCCTCCTCCGCCAACCCCCATACCCGGTTATAATATAAATTTTTGAAACTTCCCCAATCCAGGTTGTACTTAACTTAAAAGTAAAAAGTACTTTTTCAAAACTATTTTTAAATTTTCATCACCCCGTGTTTTTGTTTAAAAATTTTTTATGGGCGTTTTTTGCAAATTTTGTATAATGAAATTAATTCAATGATCCACTTAATGCTAACCCCCAATCAAAAAGGTGTGACTTTACGTCTAGACAGGGTTTATCTTACATTGTAAGCAGCTGTTTTAAAACACCCGGGGAAATTTTTTCGATTTTGAAACTAATTAAACTTGATAAAGTATTTACCTAGTCCAAAAATTTTTAAAAAAAAAAATAGTTTCCCGGAAAAAGAGAAATTATTTTTTTGTTAAATTTCTTGACTAGGAAACCCCTCTTCCAAATTTTTCGCTTCATCCTTTGTAAGTACATTCAAATGGTTTTTAAATCATTTCAAAAATATTTTTTTAGTTTTTCTTTAAAAAAACGCTATTGATGCACTGAAACAAAAAATAATATCCATTACAAATCAAAGACGAAAATTTCTAACAATACAAAAAATTAAAACATTTTTACATGTTCTGAAAACGGGCCCTTATAATAAAAAAAAAAGATATTTTATAACTTAACTTTTCGCCCGTTTAATTTTAATAAAAAAATTTTTCTGCGTGGAGTCTTTTCTAAAAAAAGCAATAAAACCAAGAAGTAGAGAACACAATTTTATTTTAAGATCAAAAATAATTGTTCACACATTTAGGTACAAAAAAGGGGCAATGGCAATAATGAAAAAAAAAAATTAAAATTAACCCTTACAAATATTTTTGGGGGTGAGGCTAGGCCCCCCATATCGCTCGGGGGGTGAAAATATTTATTTTCCTCTGCCAAAATGTGCACAAGAATCTTGAAACACAATATAATTTCTTTAAAAACAATTCGGTTATGATGGTTATTTTTTTCCCCGGGGGGTTTGGGCTGGATCAACGAAATTTTTTTTGGTCTTTGGCAACCTGTGATAACGTAAAATTGCATCATAAAAAAATTTTTAAAAAAACTTAGTATAATCAAAAAATGAAAAATGTGATTTTTGAAAACCATTATTAAACATAGTAACATATAGACTTGAAATGTTGAAAAACCCCGCGAAGCCTGTTGCACAATCTAATTTAGTAATAATAAGTAGAACTAAATCACGTGTTATGCTTAAAAAAGTCAAAAGAACAATGTGGAAGGGCAAAAGGGTATGATTCCCTTTGAGCAAGTTCACCAACCTTGGGGAAAAATTTCCCCGATATCGTTCTTGGCCCCTTTTACCTGTACAAAAAAACATGTTTTTTTTCTAAATTAAAGTTTTAATACGTTAGTGCTGTACCTACTTTTTAATTTCCAATTTTTCATTTTTCAAAAATTATAATAAAAATAATTTGATGCGATTTAATTTTAAAAACGAATTTATTATGTTATAAGGGAACTTCCGTTTTGGCTCAATTTCATTGTTTTAGTTCCCATGTACAAAAAAATGCCAAAAACGGTAATATTTCAAAACTTTTAAAATTTAATTACTTAAAAGGGCAGTTTTACTGTTCTTTATAAGTAAAAAAAATAAGGTAGTTTCGTATAAAAAAAGGATGTAATTTAAAAAAATTTTTTAAAAAAATTTTCCAGTAAAAAAATGATTAATATGCTTAATTTTTTTATAGGCATTTTATATGCCTTTGTCTTGATAATTTGTCAAAGGAATAAAAAAAAAAATGCAAGTAAATAGCGTTTAGGGGACAAAAAAACTTGAAGGGGTTTCCGGGAGAAGTGAAAATGGGGAAGAAGTTTCTCCACCAATTAGTAAGAAAGTTTTGTTTTTAAATACTGTCAAATTAATTGTTACATGAATTTTGGTTTATTTCCCTACATTTATGACAAACAAAATGTTTTACGGTTTAATATTTTTTTTTTGTAGAATATGTCTATACCTGTCAAAGGGGGCGCTACTCGTTAGCGGTCGGGCAACTGAAGCCTACTTTTAACATGGAGCCAAATTTTTAAAATGAATTATAAAAGTTAGTTTTGGGGGGCAGGGCCCAAAAAACGAGGTAGCCGTTACGGGGTTATCGCAAAAAACCCCAACAAGCGATGTCAGAGTGGTCTGCTTTTTTTGTTGACTGGGAATCCGTCCTTTTTTGTTTGTTTTTTTTTTTTATTCTCTTGGACAAGAAGTTTATAAATTGCTCTTTCCCCCTTAGACCTTTGCGCTGTTTCCTTTGGGCAGGATATTTGGAGGGGTTAAGGTTGGGGGGTAGGGGCCCCCTCATGAAAGATCCTGGCAAAAATTTTGTCTTTTAAAAAAAAAGGGGGAAAAGGGGCTGTACCAGAAACCCGTCAAAGGAGGCAGTGGGTGGTACCCTTTTTAATCTAGGTAGCAACTCAATCACTTGGGAGCCCCCCCCTCTCCAATGTCATTCCCGCAGTAGATAGTTTCTATGATTACCCTTCCCCCCAAATTTTTAAAAACATTAGCGGTTGTGATTTCCGCCATGGAAATCCATAAAAGGTTTTTCCCCCCTTAAATGGGGATTATCGTTTTTGCTGGCCCCTGTAGCTGCAATTAAAAGGTTAAAAACACCCAAAAATGAACCCCCCTGGGGGAAACTGTCGTTCAACGGGGCCCCCTGCCCGCCATTGGTGGGGTCACCCTAAGCCGTGGCCTAATTAAGGTTAGGAGGGGATTAATTCACCCCCTTAAAAAGACATTCTGTATTTTAACTTTGATTTTTTTTAAATATAAAAGAATAAACCCCAAAATTTTTAAAGGTAATCAATTTCAACAATCCTTAACATTGAAACAAAAAACAAAGTGTATGAAGTGAAAACGTTTATAGATTTTACAATTATTTTCCTTAGAGTTTAAACTTTGTTCTTAACCTTTACACGTTTATTAATTTTTAAAGTCTTGTTGATTTTATGGTTTTCACGTAGTGCTGTTTTTTTTGGTCTGAAAAATGAAAACAATAAGTGAATGTTTTTCAATAAAAAACCTTTTTTAAGGTTTTTTAAAAAAAATATTATATGGATGTTTTCTATTTCCATGGGTTTGGCTCGGGGTACTTTATTTTTTTTAAAATTTTCAAATATGATAGTGTAAGGTAATTACTTTAATTATTTTTTATAAATTTACGAAAAACCCAACCATGGAAAAAAAAATGGAGAATGAAAAAAACCAAGGTATATTTAACCCATAAGGTTCGTTCAACTTCGCTAAATAAAGTTTAGATATACTACTTTCACTTTTTAAAATTATTTTATTGAAAACTTTTTTTTATTTATTCAATATAATAAAATAAAACCTATTAAAGAATATCTGTTTAAAAAACATTTTACTTATTAGTTTTTAAAAAAGTACAAGAACAAACAAAAACAAATTCACTAAAAAAAGGTTTTTATACAATAATGAATCCATGTATTTTTTTTCTTTTTAAAATTGTTAATACCTGCTGCATAACGTCGTTAAACAAAAATGGGGTGTTTTCAATTAAAAACCCTTTTAATCTCATTTTTTTATTGTTTGTAAAATGATTTTAATTTTTTCGTTTTAAAAAAATTTTTAATTATTATACTTAAAAACTTTATGTAAAAATATTTTCATAAGGTCAATTGAAATTTAAAAAGATGCGAATGTTGAAAAAATTTTTTTACAGAAGAAGAATCAGTTAAAGTTATTATCGACTGAAGCAGATCATTCATACAGTAATTGAAATATTTATAAAATTTTCCTATATGACCTCCCCTTTTAAACTTCAATAATCAGTTTTTTTTCGGTTTATCTAATTGTCGTAATTTTTACGGTAACCGCGCCAGAGGGGTGTGGCCCCCCGCCTTTGTAATCTCCGCCTTAACGTACTTAAAAACCCCCTTCACTTTATTCAGTAAACTTGGCAAACAAACTTGAATGCTCCTTCACTTTTGTTGAGGTTTTTAAACAAAAACCACTTGTTCGGAAATAATTATTGTACAGTGTCTGTTTCTTTTTCGGGCTTCTTTTATGGGTTTCTTATTGGTTTTAAAAAAACTTTTTTTGCGAGAAGCTATTTAATAATGATAACAAATTGTGAACAATACCATAAATTTTATTTTTTATTAAAAGGGGGTTAAAAAATATAATTTTTGAAATTTTGTTTTTTACTTTGAGATATTTTTCAAAATATTATTGTTTTTTGTATTAAAAACCCAAAAACGATCTCTTTTACGTACACAAATGCACTTTAAAAATTTGGCCTTTTTTTTATAGTTAGGGGCGTAAAGGAAAAAATTAACCATATTACCCCCGTCCGATGAAAAAATGCACCTAAGTGGCTGAAAACCTTTTACGACCTAGGGGGAAAAATTTCCCAATACTTCTTAGTACTTTCGGTTAAAGGAAAAATCCTTATTAAGGTTATCAACTTTAAAAATAACGTTTTAAAAGTTTGCTTTTTACACTTGTTTTTTTGGCATAGCCGGGAAAAAAACTGACTCGTTGGAGGGGTTAGTTTATTTCTCGTTTTCCTAAAGCCATGTTAAAATGAATATCAAATTCAAGGAACCCCATAAGTTTAAGTAATTATGTGAAAAATTAAACTTTGTTCTTTAAAAGGTTTTTTTTTAAAAAGTTTTTAAATGTTGGAAAATTTTTAAAATTGTCCAGGGAAATTTGGAATAAATTTTTATATTAACTTTTTTTACTATCTGCTTACACACCGATCAACACTGTTTATTTTGGCCCGATACACTCACACAGTAACAAACAAATTGGAATATATTTTTCAAACATCCTGTCGGTCCTTTTAAAAAAGGTTTAATTTTACGTAGTTCCTTTATAAATGAAAGTAAAAAATATTTTTGGTTTTTAAACCCCAAAAGGTTTTTATTTAAGCTAAAAATTTTTAAAGAAATTTAAAGTTAATTTTAATTTAATACCATAAAAATAAATTTATAGAAAAAAAATACAAACGTTTTTTAAAATTTGATAATTACTTTTATTAAAAGGGAAATCCCTCACTCCCCAATTTTCCAACTTTCCTAACCCGAAATTTAATTGAGTAAATGTATCCTCATTCTTTTAAATTAAAAAATAAACATTTTCATAAATTTAAAACCGAGGTTCAAAAGGTGCAATTCCATTTCCCCCACATAAAAACCTGTTCCGTTTTTCAAAATTATGATGTCCTAAAAGATTAAAAATAAGAAACACTGCTCTAGCCCTCAACAAAAAATAAAAGGGTTTTCTCTAAAAATTAAACCCCCCACGGGGCGGTGGAGTTGCAACCCCTGGAATAACTTTTTTTTGGGGTTTTATGAAGACAAAATCCTTTTGAAGACCAACCCCGTTTTTGGTTTAAAGTGTTTAAAAAAAAAAAAAAATTTATTTGTGTTTTGAGAAACCATCTGTCCTAGAAAGGTAACATTTGGCATCAAGTGTGTTTTCGCGCTTGAAACATACCCGTAACACACACATACATAACCACACCCAACGAAGTACGTATGTACTTTTGGGTAATACGTTAAACCCAAAGTAGATTTTAAAAGGGCCCGGAAGTAATCGTTAGTGACGAAAATTGATTTCTTAGACAAACTTCAACCCCAATCCGTTTTCAATATATCCAGGCGTAAAAGACTTTACACCCTTTTGAGTAAGGGGGGTTGTTGTTTACCCATAACTTTTGCTAGGATCACCGCATAGATGTTTTGTTCTGACATTGGGTTTCTATTGATTGGACCCTTTTAAAAAGACATGTCACAAAATGAGGGGTTGCAATTTGAAAATTTAAAGTGGGCCCCCTCTACACCACTTTGTAAAAGGGGGGGAAAAATTTTTAACCCTTCAAAAGTTTTTAAAAAAATTTTAAATTAATGGGGATGGTGAAGATTTTATATCGATATTTAAATCCTTTGGAATTATCCAAACGTATAGGCTTAATGTACACCTTATATATTTTTTTGGGAGCGGCAAAAATGCCCAACGCTATTCGGCATTCAGGAGTGTGTATTTATTATCCATTTAAAAGAATTTTCCCATGACTTACTGGGTTTTTCAATAATAAATCGCGTGTAAAGCCGCTTAAGTCTTTCTAAATATGCAGTCTTGATCAGTAGTATAAAGCAGATGCATAGAGAAGGTTTCTATCTAACTATTTTTCTAGATTGACTAGTAAGATTAAAAACATTTAATACTTCGAAAATCAGTAACCTATTACTTCGAAACCAATTACAGTGAAACCTGGGGGGGGAAGTTGTTCGCGTCCGTAGCTTGCTAACTGCTCCCGGGGTAACGCTAAACGAACACAATTTTTGGTAGCTGGACCGTCACTCTTGTGATCTCCCAGTTTGGCGTTATCAAAGACCAAACAAACGGCCCTTCTCGGGGCCAAACAAATACTGATTTTTTAAATATTGGCTCTTTTTTAAAATATATGTTATTTTAACGCCGAGGGTCTGAGCAATCAAATGTGAGTGCCTAAGAAAAATTATGATAAAAAAAACAAGTCGATGCCCTAGCACTCCAGGAGACTCACATTTGAAAAATTTCTAACACCTGTGCAAGAGGCAATATCCCTGGATTACACTTGTAAAAGCCATTGGCCACAGAAAAACGGAGTGGCAACTTATGTTAGGCAGGGCATCGATGATGTGCCCCCATTTAAAAGAGCTGTGATGACGTTTTTTTTTGTACTGGTGGTGAAAGTGTCAGAAACAACTATAGTAAATGTCTACAAACCACCTAATAGACAAGGGTTTCTGACACAGTACTTCCCATATTTGGACACCCCGTCCTTTACATTGGGGACTTTAACAGTCATCACAGCTCGTGGGGATACTCATCGGATGACGACAATGGTACGAGTTTAACTAGTTGGGCTGAAAATAACAATTAATAATTATCATGATGCCAAAGACGCCCACACTTTTTATTCAGCCCGCTGGCGTCGTGGTTATACTCCAGACCTATGTTTTTGCTCTTGTGCCCCCCTTCTCTTAAGCCTTTAGCAGTTGGGAGGAAAGTTCTTGGTGCCTTTCCTCATCTCAGCATAGGCCTGTGTTTATTTCAGTCGAATCAAGATTCCTCTTGTAAGATCCTTCCCTCGGCCTCGCTGGAATTTTAACAAAGCTGATTGGAAAGCCTTTACATCTAGACTTGATGATGGCATCAGGTTCACCCCTCCCACGATAAGAAACTATGCCCGGGTTCACAAAGCTAGTCCTGGCTAGGGCTAAACTGTGCATTCCACGAGGTTTTCGAAAGAGCTATGTGCCAGGTTGGAGTCAGATTTGTGAGGACCTTTACAGTGAGTTCAATGACACCGGGAACACAGAAACAGCTGATCGGCTGCTACAATCTCTTGACAAAGCAAGAAGAGAAAAGAGGGTACACAAATGGAAAACCTTAACTTCACCCATAGTAGCCGTAAAGCTTGGTCCCTCTTGAGAAAGCTCTCCACCGGCAAGCCTTCGACGAAACAGTTCTTTGTCACATCCGAAACCCTGTGCAATAGCAAAGCGTATTGTTGCTTTGTCCAAGTCAGTTCGCACCCATCTGACAAGCTGGGTTAACTACAAGTTAAAACGAATTTAAAGCAGTCGGCAAGCTCCTTTGGGGAAATTCGAGAGCTTTGAACTTGGGGAAATTGAGTGGCCATCTCCGCTCTGTCAGTTGGGAAGGCAGCCGGTATCGATAATGTCTTCCCAGAATTCCTAAAGTACTCAGGAATCAAAGTTAAATACTGGCTTCTTACAGTGTTCAACGAAATACTGGCTACAGGTAACCTGCCTGCAGCATTTAAAAGATCTAAAATAATCGCAAATTTTGAAGCCCAACAAAGACCCAGAGCGTATTGAGAGCTATAGGCCCATACCCTGTTGAGTTGTGTTATAAGCTGCTGGAGAGGTTGATCCCATAATAGAATATTTTCCCATTCTAATGCCAGCATTCCTATAGATCAAGCTGGCTTTAGACCTGGTCGTAACTCTGTGACCAGGTGCTTGCGCTAACAACTTTTATTGAGAATGGTTTTGAAAGGAGAGCAAAACCTCTACAGCCTTTTTAGACCCCTTACTGCAGCTTACGACACTGTTGGAGAAAAGGCCTTTTAGTAAAGCTCTATAATCTAATTCCTTGCCCTTTCCTTCTGCGGCTTTTTAATTCAATGATTAGCGACAGGCTTAAAAAGTATGCCTTGGCCGTGAGGAAAGTTCTTTCAGGCAACTTAAAAACGGCCTTCCACAGGGCTCAGTACTTGCTCCTTTGTTGTTCAACGTGTACTCTGCCGACATCCCAACAACGTTATCCAGAAAATGTATTTATGCGGATGACATTTGCCTTAGTATACCAACATAATTGACATAAAGAAAACAGAACAGGCACTCACTGATGATCTTTCAGTTCCTCGCAGATTATTTTAGAGCCTGGAAGCTAAATCCAAATCCTAATAAAACTGAAGTATCATGTTTCCACCTAAATAACAGACTGGCGAACTACAAGTTAAATTAACTCTTGATGGTGTCAAATTGAAACATAATGAACATCCGCAGTATCGGGAGTTTTCCTTAGACCGAAACTCTCACTTTTAAAAGTCACCTTCAAAAGACAGCAGCAAAGCTGAAAACAGGGCTAATATAGTACAGCATCTTGCTGGATCAACTTTGGGAGCCAACGCTAAAGTACTGCGTACCACTTCTTTTTCCCTTGTGTACTCCGCTGCTGAATATTGTGCTCCTGTGTGCTTAATAGTGCACATGTGCGAGAGGTCGATGTCGTTCTTAATAGGGCCATGAGGACAATTACTGGAACTCTCATGGCAAACACCAACACCTTGGCTCCCAGTGCTGAGCAATATAGCCCACCTGAGATTAGACGCAAAGAGGCTCTTCTGAGAGAGGTTTAATTTAAAATTTGTGTCCAATCCCGAATTGCCCGTTACGCCGACCTTCCTCAGCAAGATAGCCGCTCAAATCACGCAAGCCATCACTACGAAACAGCATCCCAGTTGATAGAGGAGAACTTTACGCCTAATGCTAAATGGGCGTCATCCTGGGAATCATTCGATGGACGGAACAAGTTCTTGATATCCGACCTACGAAAGCAGCGGGTGGCTGGGAAATTCCTCGAAAGGAATGGGTTTATTTAATCGTTTTCGAACTGGGTTGGGAGAAGCAATCACTGGAATTCAAGTGGGGTATTACTGACGACCAGACGTGTGATTGTGGCGCAAACTCTCAGACAATTGGACACATGTTAAAAGACTGCCCTTTGCGATTGTTTTCTGGTGGTCTGGCTGGTCTGAGTGGTTTAGAGGATGGGTCTCTAAACTGGCCTCAGTAATTTGGGCTTAGCTTTGTGACGGGAGATTTTAATATTATTTTTAATTTATACTCAAGAACTTTGTTCTTACGTACTTTTTAATAATTGTAATTTTTAATTTATTTATTTATGGATGCTCCCTTTTGCCCCCATACGTATATATATATAAAAATTATATATACAGTAAAACCTATACTTCAAAACCTAAACTATTCGAAACTGGTTGGCTTTATTGGATTGTGTTATAGAATTTTTATAGAAAAACGATATAAACGCTAATAACGAACTATTCCCTAAACGAACTTAGTAAGGTTTTTCCCCCCTTACAGTGAATAAGATGATTTTGGTCGTGTGGCTTCTCAGTCCTACTTATTTAAAATATTTTCTTCAGTGTGATAAGGCAAATTCAACTATCGAGTAGAAATATATAAAACCAGAGACGCGCTTTTTGACAAAAACAATTTTTTCTTGTTTACAGCAGCAAGACAAACTCAGCGTGGCTCCAAAATATAATTTATGGGCCCAGGAATGCCCCAAAAAGGGGCAAAAGATACTTTGAGAGTCTTTGGCAATTTAAATTTAAAACTTTTGATACTTTTTAAACATGAAGTATTTACCTGATGTATGCCTATTAAGTTTGGAAAATACAAGTACTTCTCATTTTACAAAAAAATATTTTTGCTAATTTCTAAATCGCGTGAAAGCAACAGCGGGTATTTCTATACCCAATCTATTCATTGGTTGATAAGGGTATTAAAACCCTTAATGAAATAAAGTGGGGAAGAAGGAAATAAGACGCTGATAAATGGACGTTTGGAAAACCCTTTGGGCCCAAAAATAAATTTGCAGCGCGTCGCAATGCGTGTATCGTTGTAGCAGTTTAATTTAACTTAATTGGGAGCCCAACAATGTCCAATTCGGGGATCTGGGCCCGATTTAGCCGCGTTTGTCGGTTCCTCTGCCTCTGATCACCGTAATAGAACGTCCCCGTCCGCCGCGCGCCGCGCTGGTACGGTGGTTGATGGGAACCTACTCAATCCGCCCCAAATGGCTTATTTCCGTTAAATTTGCCATGGCATGTTGGGCAACCACTTGTGGGGTTATATTTCCAAAGCCCAAAGTTTAGTTTACGTTGTCGCTCTGAAAAAATTTATTCATAAGTAAGACTGATAACCCCTACGACCAAAACGTCATCTTATTCGGTGTAAGGGGTAAAAACCTTACTAGTTCATGGTAAATTAAAAAAAAAATACGTTATAAAAGTCTTTTTGTTTTTCTAACAGTCTGGGAACGAATAGATCATTTAGGCATATTAGTGTTCATTACTCTGTTTTTCTTAAGTCCGATCATGAAAAACTGTCAAAAAATGTATATTTTTAGCCATTTTAATTTACTCCGTCTTAGTTTATTTTCATAGTTGATTTTACCTTGCTCCCAACCAAGACAAGATTAAGGTATACATATACAGGTATGAAAAACCTACTTCTGTCAAAAGACAAGATTTAAGTGAGTTTTATAACAGTTTTTGGGGGTATAGTAAAAGTTGATTGAACTTTGTATTTTTACCCAATAGTTATTATTTGTAAAAATATAAAATATAAAGTTCTTACAAAAATTTAAAAAATTAAAAAATTGAAAATATTGGTTGATTTAAATTTAAAAATATGATTGTACGTTTGGTTACAAAAATATTTCTTTAACCGGTTCTTTAAATTAATAATATTTGTTTGCACTAATTCAACTTTTTAGACCAAGTTGGTATTTTTTGCGACTGTAAAACAGTGGGCCGTAGCCCGTAGGAATGTTCGAAATAAGAAAGGCCCTGATTTATACTAGGGACCTTAAGAATGTCTTGTTAAAATTTTAGTACCTCGGCTGAACTTAACGCGGAAAGCAAAAAAAGTCACTTTCGAATTTTTTAAAGTTATTAGGATTAGGGTATAAATTTGCTGCGGGCAGAAGGTGTTTAAAACGGCAAGGCCTGAGTAAATTTGAGATCACCCAGTATAAAACCGCAAGGGAGGTTGTTGTTACGATTTCAGTTTACACAGTTGGTAAAGGTTTAATTTCACATTTATAATGTTCATTATACTTTTCTCTAATCCATCAGATAAGTATTAATAATGTTTACCTATATATTTATGTATTGAAATCATCCGAGGAAAATCTGGAAAATTTCAAAGAAACTTTTTTACAGTACATATGGGTGAATTTTAGAATTAGTATTGCAGAACTGGCCATGAAATCCTTTAAACCAAAGTACTAATCCCAATAACGGTGGCAGTTGTTTATAATGTATTGAAACCAAGCACAGATATATCAAATTAAATATGTTTTAAATAGTGCAGTTTAATATGTTTTAACTGAAGGTAGGACCCAAAAACTTTACCCAGTTCTGGCTGAACTGTGCTGTACAAAAGCAGATGCTCTTTTGATGTCTGTTTCAGAAGTTAGCTTGGTGACATTTTTATTAAAGTTATATTTGTTTGACGGTGTCATGAAATATAACGTATTTACTTATTTTTTTGTAAAATCCACGAGGATGTAAGAACAATAATATAGTAATCGTTGGTTTATTAATCTTTATCATATAATTTTTTATTTAAAATGTTTACCTTTTAACTTTTATTGCAAGGCGGTTCACTTCAAAACATATTTGGAACCCTCTGTGGATGTCCACTGGAGTCTAGGGGGCGTTTAAATCTGTTATTTGTATTTTTGCTAGAACATTTTAAGAACATGTTGGAACAAAGTATGTAACAATTAATATTATTTTAAGTTAATAAAGTAAGGTTTAAATCAGTTCATAAGTGATAAAGTGTGTAGCTAGAATTACTTAGGGAACTTTTTGTAGCATTATAGCTATTAGAAAATGTATAGTAATATTCATGTTTCTTAATGTACCATAGCACATTTTATCTAGAATATTTGTTTATTTAACTGTACATAAAGGCAGTTATCAATAACTCCAAACTGAGTACAGTCTAACGTTTGTAAAGTGAACGTAATTGTGGGGAGTAGTTTTTTTAAATTATTTTTTATTTTTTACTTTTTTTACAACAGTTACCCTTGGAAATATAGGCTCCAAGAGGCAATATGCAGTTAAATTATTGGTATTTTTTCGTTGCCGTCCTGTTATCAGTGCGAGAGGTGGGGTTTGGTCGAGGTTCTTGTAGTTTGTTTCTCTGTTAAAGCTTGCTTCATGCTCAGTGTTTAAGGCGCGTCCGTGTGGCAGTCTGAGTTTGGAGCTTGTCTCTACCGGAGCCTGCGCTTATTAACCATTATTAGGACTGGCTTTTTAATTGCTGAATAATATTATTGATCTGAATATTGCTTCTAACTATTGAATATCAGATTTAAAGTTCTTCAAAATGGTGTAGTTTGCTCTTTTATAAACAATATGCTCTAAATCGCATACAACTTTTGTAGCAGCGTAATAATTTGTTGTCTCGTCCGTAGGTAGGTACTTTCAAAAAAAATAAATCACTTAATTAATAAAATCCAGAAAGTGTTTGAAAAAATCAATAGCTACCATCACTGAAACCCAAAAGGTATATTTAAGTACTGTACTGCTTTTTAAGCTGGAGAGAACATACATTTATTCGGAACCATAATAACTGCGTGAGAGAATATATTTTTTAAAATTTTTTT
>NW_025784120.1:0-22730 GCF_021130785.1 Homalodisca vitripennis
AACCCACTCTGAGACCACCCTAAAGGATTCACACCTAGCAATTTACATAGCATAAATGTCAAAAAAAAGGCTACCAAACTCTGCCATTCACAACGAAGGTGTGTACATAATGTGTAAAAAAGTGTTTATTCGTACATGTTTACCATTAAAAAAATATGTAAAAAAGAAGGAAAAAAAAATATAGGTAATTACAAAAAAATGAGCATAATTTTGTCTCTTTTTTATTTAATCGTTAAAGAATACAAAAAAACAGAAATATTTTGATTTTGGGATGCTTGATAATTTTCAGGTACATTGAGCGATGCTCGGGAATTAGTGGTTTTTTACCTGGCATCAGTTTTACGCAGTTTTTCCACTCCCAGCACATCCTACCACCATCTTTGATTCCATGTGCCGTACCGATCTGGTCTACAGGACGAAGACTCGGAGGTGAGTGTCTGCATGAGCCACGGGCAGCAGATCCTCACGAAACCTGACTATCCCATGGCCTCACCATTGCGCCCAGTGCACGTTCTGACACGCTGCGCAACCTGCACACATAGGTCACCTCTAGAATCTTAAACCTAAACAATTGATTTTTTTGTTTCTTCTTTTCATAAAGAATTGGGGGAAGGAATCCACAATGATAGTAAATTCTCATATATGCAGAAGTGCCTTTGTAATAAAGTGAATTGTGACTGTAAGACATCCAATTGCAAAACAATACGCCCCTTTAACATTTTGAATTACAATCGTAACTTCAATAAAAAACGCTCAAGCTCAACTTGAAATATTATTGACAAAGAAGTGTTAGATTTACTATTTTTAAAAGGGATGGGCAGAGTATCGTTGGAAGAAATTTAGATGTTTTCGTTTAGGCTAACTTCATTGCTATTGTATGCGGCGCATGGCCATGCCTGGGTCAGACCTTGTCTGGGTTTTCATGTGTAGTTGTACAAGCTGGTGGGTTAAACTGGACCTCAGGAACTGGGTCTAGTAGGGAGGACTTGAGCCGGGAAATGATAGTGGGCAGGTACGGCGTCAGGTCCTTCTGGTCTGTAAGTGAGTACATGTTGCCGATGATATGGGCCGCCATCTTGCGTGTCTCTGTGGAACGGTCAATGAATGCACCGCTGGACACCGGCGCTTGTATGAGCGCGTGGTGTCGGTGCCGTCGATTAAAGTGCACGATACTGTGTGTCCAGCAGCGTTCTGTTGGGCAGGTGGCGGTCCTGTGGCCTGATACTTGTATAGGGCTTCTAGCAGCTCGGGCACGATCGCTGCACAACAACAGTTCACGTTACTTGGCTGCATTTCATTATTGAATTCATTTGAACCAGATGAACACGGCTTCTTTAATTTATAATATTAGCTAAATAAAGTGGTTATTTCGCAAAAAATTTTTTTGAAGTACATTACACAATTAGTTCAAGATATTTTGACAGAAGGAAAGAAGGTGTGAAAAGTCTCCGGATAGGTATAAACACAATTAAATGTTAAGAACATTATGATGATAAACCAATCCAAGAATTGTCTGCAAACTTTAAAAGGATGATTTCTGGAGTGCCATATCTTCCACACTTTGTAAACTTCTTTGCAAGATAAAATTAAAATTTAAGAATAATATTTTTCCATTTAATAATTGTTGGAAACATATTGGAAATATGATAGGATTACTCTAGAAATGTAAGTTAAGACGTATAAAAAATCACCACAAATAACTGAAATTAATTTATTTAAGGTAAAAAACCCACACTTGAGGAAGTTAAAAATACTAATGTTATTTCCCAATTTGAATTATGAAAAATTCTTTCATCACGTCACAAACTAGAGAGGGTCTGAGTTTCTTTAAAATACTTGCAGACTTGCAGTGGAGTATTTCGTCACACTCAGAGCTAGAGCTACACCGATATTGCCTCACCTTGGATTTCCAGGAGTACGGATGACTGAGCCGATCTGCTTGAGCTGCACTGTGATCCTGCCTTCTGAACCTTGATATGGGAGTCGCTGAGAACTTCTATTAGCTTGGGCACGATGTTGGGCAGGCAGGATGTTAGCTGCTTGGTTGTGCGCAGGATGCACATCGCTCCTAGCAGCTCCACTGAACCTGTCACATTAACAAACATTGATATCTCAGCAGATTGGCCATGATTGTTGGGAAGGGCAGGACGACAGCTGCTTGGGGGTGCGCAGAACTGCACGGCCCATAGCAAGCTCCACTGAACCTGCTATTATTATCAAACATTTATATCTCAGCCTGGACAGGTGCTCTTTTGGTGTTTATTTGGGTGGTCAAAGGTTGTCGGACTCGAATCTGCAATTAGATATTATAGCAAAGGTTCAATATTCTGTTTGTACCATAGCACTTTTTTATCAGTATCAGTTTTGTTTTTATTCTCAGTTTGTACGAGTGGACTACATACGTTATATTCACATCCTCCAAATAGTATTATGAGCTTTGTTTTAATAGCAATAAGGTTATATTAATGAATTTTTGTTTTGATGATACTATCAGCTTGACTAAATGTCTTCAGGAAGGGTTTAGTATTCATGGGATGCTGCACATAAGCCACATTCTGCCAACTTAAACAAGGGCAGACAGTTGTCTGTTTTTTTGCTTCCATGGTACAATTTTATTTTATTTGGTACAATTGTATTTGCTTCAAGGTTGAAACTTTATCGACTCGTTAGTTATTTATTCCAAGTAATATGTAATTTAAAGTTATAGGTTAATCTTTTTTAATATTATTTTTATTTGTAAATATACAATCAGTCTCTAGTTGGGTCTCTAATATCAATAGAATTATTAACTCATTTCCATTATTTCGTGGTCTGTTTCCAACAAATGCACTAGTATTTCAATAATATTGATAGAGTGCACTTATAGCAGCTTCAGTGACAGTCAGATAGAATAACTACTACGATGTATTTTCTTCTGGAAATGGAGAAATTTAATTTAGTTAGTTATCTGGTCTATGAGTATTGCAGCACTTTTCAGCAACAACGGGATGAGGATTTGAATTGTATAACTGCACAATATAAGGGGACAACACGAAGTGGGCCTGATGGGCTGAGTGACAAGGTGTGATCATAAAATAATACTTTTGTACGTGTAAGAACACCTAGACCACCCATAGTGACCCCGGCAAGCGGATAAGAGGACAATCACATCACTCAGGAGTTCTAGGTGTTTAATATGGTCCAATCTCGTATTATTGATAGCTAATTTTGGAAAAAAAAAGACAAACTTCTGAATATTTTACGATTTAAGACATCCATCAAAAACAACTGTTGGGATTTATTCTACTATATGCTTTGCGGAATGTGGTTTGCTTAAAGTAAGACTTATGACTCTTATGGCTGAGGAAGTGTACTAAACCCACATGTTTTGAGTCCGCCACGAGTCCTCCTCCAAGTGCAGCCAGCAGTGAGGGCAAGCACCTAGCTTGACTCCATGAGCCGACAGATTGCCCATGACGACACGTTGCGCAGTCTTCTGTGGCGTCGCGAACATACTGGCTGCCTTCACCCAACATAGCAAGTCAAGTGCGGCAAGACGTGCACGATGTATCGGCTCAAACAGTCGGCCCAGCATACGGGGAAACAGCTTCTCAAATGCGCACAGTTGCCCCTGTTCACAATTAATATAATGTATCAAAAATTGAATTTAACTATTTCTAAAAATACCTTTAGTGCAAAAAATCATAAAGATGTACAATGCAATCGCTTGAGAATTTTAAAAGAGCATCAGTCCTTAGTCCATGAAGAAGGACTCAGGAAAGTCTTTTACAGGCCTGGGTGAGTTCTTTCAATCGAAGGGGAAGGGACAATCAATTAATCAAATTTTTATTTACTTTCAAACTCAATTTTACATTTCATTTGCCTTGGCAGTTTACTATTCATAAGATTCATTTAATTTGCACGCATACACACATTCTCTCTCTCATTCATACATGGCTTCAGTATCGGGAACCAAGTTTACAAAAATGAGTGGTTCCCAGGCAGAGCAGTAACATGAACTCATCCTACAGAGTAAAACACTTCAGACACTAAAAAGGTCCTTTAATCGAAATGGCTTTATACAGGGTTGGGTTGTTTGACATTTTTTATGACTCTCAGGGAGTTTTTTTAATTTAATCTGACACCAGCTTGTGAAGAAGAAGTTGTTCAGATGCCAGTGTTCTATGATGTTTGTATCCTGTAGCTGTCCCCAATCTTCAGTATCATATCTTGTGGACGTTCTCTTAAACTATGCCACTAACTGCACATCGGAATCGGCAATACAGAAGCTACATCCAAGACAATGAAAGCATGAGAACCTTGTGCGAAACTCTTTAAAGAAGAAAATATTTTTATTTTTTGTATATTCAAATTTAATTACATTTTAAGATGGAAAATTGACTTGTATTCTAATCTTAACGGATAATGAATATAGAGAACCTTCTGATATCTAAGTTTACCCATCCTTGGGTAACCCTCTTAAAATATCCAAGATAATTTATTTAGACTATACCTAATTAATTTCTAATGTCTAAGTAATTAAATCTTAAAACTCATTTGTTCCAAACACTTTTGTATTTACAATATAGAATAAATCCTGGAATCTTAAAAAAACTCTACTAAGAGTATTTTTCATTATATTGATATTCCTGTAATTCTAGACAAAGACCAACAATTTGTTTCTTGAATCACATAGCTTTAAAGGACGTATTTAAATTTGTACTAAAATATTTATTAAATTATCCAATCTCTTCAAACCCATAGTTTACGTACAGTTATCCTTTCCCATGTGCCTGTTAGTTCTTTCTTGGTCACTGTATGGCGGTGTGCGTGAGTGGTTACTCATGATATCTAATTGCGATTCAAGAACCAGGGTATGCCCATGCCCTTTGACAAGGCCAGCTAGCCCATACGCTTGCACCCTTACGCTCTCCGTTAGTTCTCCGACTCCAGCAGCTGGTTTAGTTGTCAGCAGCTTCTGTACCCAGTGCCGGTGCATTCCTCACTTTCATAGCGGTGAGTGGTGGCGGGCGAAGGGGGGGCGGGGAGAGGGCACACAGTGGCGGGCAGGACCAGTTGGCCACAGGCCTCCTGGACCTGGAGCATGACCCCTAAGTTTCAAAAATCAGTTGCAGGCATTGGTTGATGGAAAATGTCAGGGTCCGGCTTACAAAATTAATTCATAGACCAACAAACAACATTGGCTTTCACTAAGTGAACAAACCAGCTTTTGTTGGTGTGGAATAAAAAATAACTTATACATGACTACAGTAATAATGTCTTCTGGAAGATGGAATTTTAAAGGTAGGTTAGTAAATAAAAGCAAAGAAGCCATTAAATAACAATTTGAGTGGAAAGAAATCTTAAAGAACATTCTGGTTAGATGTTAGTTCAAGAGAAAAAGGACAAACGACTAGAGTGTTTCATACGACATTCTCTCCAACAATAGTCCGAGATATTGCGTGTCAGGAAAGTAATCTGGTGTCATGTAGCTTCACCATGACACCTATATGATTAATGAAGCTGAGTTACCACATTTTTCTCTTCCAGATCATATCATATCATATTTCGTCACAAGTAATTACTAAACAGTGGTTGTACAGGGAGATTACCCATATAGCTTCACCAATCACAAGCGTGCTTCCGTTTTTGTTTGAAGAAAAAGTAAAAGCTAAAAACTGTCTAATGTAAGTTTTTTTCCAAGAAGTGGCAAATATTATCTCAAGTCAGCCAAACAATTGTCTTTGATTAAAACTGACGTAATTTATATTTATAACCAAAAATTTTCAAAGTCAGTTCCTGAATGCTCTAGACAGAGTGAGTGAGGGGCCTAAGTTTGTTGTAGAGTCCGTAGAAGAATTAACCTCTAAGGTTAACAATTAAAGAGAACAAATCGATTACACATAGGAACTTTGGGGGGTGGGAAAAAATGATACATCAAATGGAAAAGAAGAAAAAATTTACATGGGATTTATAATCATTCATAGTCTTTGTTGAATGAGTTAATACTTTCTATCTGAGAGAACAAAAGTAATAAGCTTTAAAAATCCTATTAAGATTTTGAGGGGGTAGTTTAGAAATCCTTGTTAAACCCAGATATAAAAACAACCCACGGTTCAAAAACATATTTAAGTTGAGTAAGAAAGTTAAAAAGCCCCTTTCTTTTTTAAAATAAAATAATCAAAATTAGTGCTAGAAAACTGTTTCAAACACACAGATTGAGTGAGGAGCTGCATGAACCAAAAGCCAATGTTCACTCAGTATAAGTATTGAAACTACATAGGAGTTCTAGGACTTTGGCTCAATAACTGTCTTAGAGAGTTTGATACCTCCTAATCTTACACCATTTCCTTATATGTAGATTCATAAAAGATGTGTTTATCCCCCTTAATGGTATCTTTGGCAGATCTAAAAATAAAAATTTATGTTAAATTGGAGCACCTCCAATCTGAACAAATAATTGATCTCAGATAGGATGTTTGCCATACAACCAGTGTAAATCTCAACATCTTAGTTTAAGATAAGAAACTTCACATATTTTCTTACAAATTGATACCAAAACCAGGGTTCTCACACATTGTATCTGACCTGCTGTGAAGGTGTAGAGAGCGCGTCTATGAGTTTCCCCAACAATCGGTTTGATTTTGCGGTCGTCTCGGTCGAGATGGCGGGCGAGGCAGCCCATCAGGATCACCACGGATTGTCTCACAGCGTCGAAACTTCCAGAGTCTGGAGCTCGATCCAGGAAATCTTCGAACACGGGCAATAGGCTGTTCACCGTTTCCTGTGGAAAAATCATCAATCAATAGTTAAGTAAAGTTTTAGTTCACACCAGTCTCATTGGGAACACTATGTCCAACATGTATGTATATTTCGTACATAGATGATAAAGCTTTATCCAGAATAATTCTCAACATCCCTTCACGATAGTCACCTCACAGATTTATTCCACATGAAGTAGCTATGCCTAAACTAATTCTAAATCAAACCCAGAGGTATAAACCACTTAGTCACTAGGAGCCACAACACTATGTGAGCGAAGTACTTTCATCTCTTAACCCATTGCGGATCGTATTGTTTTGGCTTGCGGGCACGAATTAATTTACGGTCAGTGGCTGCACGAACAGGCAATGGTGCGCCACATCGTATCGCTCGCTATTGTCTACTAGAAAATTCAGCCGTGAAGGTATTCGTTCAGATGGAACTGGGCCTGCTGGGGTATCCGTGATGTAGGAACGATAACACGCGAGCAAGGTTCCGGGGGTGGCAGGGATGGATGTCTGAATCATAGTCTGAAACAAAGCGGCTCGGGAAAAGCGGTTACAACATCCGGGCCATTGTCTAGACTAAACCCACCAACGTGTACGTCTGCGTCGTTTAGTTCTGTGTCACTAACCTCAAAAGTATTATAATAACAACTGAGGAAAACACCCAATCAGAAGCGCTAAAAAGCAGAGAGTAAACTCATATGAATGATTTTTCAACTTCGACATACAAACTGCAATCTGTAGGATATTTATAAAACTTTTGAAAACTCTAAACGTTAGACCGTTGTTAAGCACTCTTAGTTGACAAGTGAAGACGATCGCCCGATTTATCAGATTATTAATAGAACTATTTGGAGGGAAACTTAAAAGCAGACCGCTTTTGCGACCTGAGCTCATCATCGTACCGTTAGGCCCGGCTGCTGTGTGATGGCCCAGCTCGTCAGTGATCCGCAATAGGTTAAAGTGCTTATTCTTGTATTAAATACGTATAAAGCAGTTTAGCTTCTGGTTTTATTTACTTTATTTCACTTGGAAATTTAAGTTTTTCAAAAACTGTACTGAGTAGTTTTTCTATCCAAGTTTTGAAAATACCAAACAATACTAAAATGAAAAATATCAAATCTTCACCGTAGTGTAGGGGTGAAGGTGCGGTTTTCTTAAACTGGAGGTCAGGGGGGTTTAATTTCCAGAGAAGTAAAAGAATTTCTAAAAAAGGAGTTCGGACCATTTTCTCTTAAAACATTTATTGTAATTAAACCACCTTGGAATAAAAGCCCCATAAATAATAAATAAATAAAATATAACCGCTCTTTAACTAAATCGTTATTCAATCAATACTGTTAAAAACTCTGAGATCAATATTATATGAATAGAATTAGCAAGAGGCTCTAGAATATCAATGGGTCAGTTCAGTTTGATTTCAGTTTTCAGTTCCGGTTCCAGCAACTTAATATTGTTTAGGCCAAATCTTTTAACAACATGACTTTGACACATTACTTGTGTCTTAGCATTAATCAAGTGTCATGATTTTAAGTGATAAGGGCCAAACTTGTATAATATTGAGATTTCACTATGTGTAAACTTAACACGTATCAGAGCCCAGGTAGTGAAGTGAGAGTACCACACTCGGAAGTACATACTGATGTGTCCACATTCCACTGTTCGATGAAATTAGAACATCGCACAGAACCAGTCTGTGAAATATTTGTATGAAAGTAATACATTTAGTTCATTTAAAACAAAATCCAGGAAATGAGACTTTTACTAATAACTAAGGGGACTAAATAAAAAGTAGAGAAGCAGACATTACCTTTGCCGTGAAGATCGACTGCAGCCAGAGCAGCGGCCAGCATTGTTCTTGCGCACCTCGCCGCTCTTGTCCCGAGTCCTGTGGAGACAAAGAAGGTGGCAGTTCCGAGACGAGAGGTGGGGACAGCAGGGGAGCCAACTGTGCCAGGGCCAGTGCCACACCGCTGCGTGGCTCCCACGTGTCTATCGGCTGCTCGATCACACGGCCGAGACTGTCCAGCTTGGCAGGCACTAGCTGCAAACATCCAACGTTACATAGATGCATCGACTGACTTATGAGCTCATTATGTAGTTTAAATTTGTCCACATAACGCGTGTGGCAGCCCCAACACAAGTTTCTGTCTTGCGGGCCTATTCTTAATTATTACCAAAAAAAACTAAACTATATGTTGCTACGTTTTTTATTTTCATTGGTTGATTTATTAAAAATGCTCAATATCATCAACAACCGACAGGCTTCTGTCAGCTGATTGAAGTTATGGTGGCATTTATGTATTAATGTTAGCTTTGTTCAAGAAAATCTCGCCGTAGCAATCGCTGTGCACTCTAAAATAACCATGTCAATAGGTTAAAAAATATAGGATAAATATTCCTAAAACAGGATGTTAGTCCTCTATTAAATTGTAAAACATGAAGTAATTTGAAAAATTAATAATGCATTACTTTTATGTATGTTTAGTTTAGCTATTGTTCACTTTCTTCTTAGTACAGCTTCTGGAATCTGACGCTGTCACAGACTAGACTCCTGGATTCTGGAGTCATGTTCGTCTGAAGAGATCCAAAGAAGGCATCGATGAAGAAACTCAAAATCAAACTCTCTTAAACCGTTTTCTACATTAGAGACACCTATATAGAAACCTAGTTCACTGCTACAAAATATTGTGTAATATAAGTGAAGAGATATTCTAATGGTCTCATTAGGTGTTCAATTGTCAGATATTCCAAATGCTGCACTAAGTAGGAAGGTAAACTGGAGCTTAACTCAACATTCGCATTGAATCAACCCTTCCCACCATAGCTACATTATCCATCATTTGTGTTGTATAACAACTTTAGCTTCTTGCCAATTCAGATTGAGTGGAAATTGCTCATCAAAGTTTAACAAATACCTCATAAGATAGATGAGACAATCATCTCCTCAAATAAACTCTTTGGTCGCATCTAAATTACGGTCTCGTGAGGATTGTTTACAAAGTTGAGGTTCTGACTCAACTGCAACTTACCGCCAGTTTTCTCGTGGTAAATGTTGAGCAGTTTCTTGAGCACTACGTCGGTGAGGTGAGGTCCGGACTGCTTGAGTAGCGTGGCCAGAGCCTGAGCTCCCGCCTCCTGGATTCACAGGAACCGGGTGTATAACGTCTCCCAGCAGACAGTCGCACACTGAGTCTGGGTGTCGTCGTACTGCAGCCGGGCCTGCTGCCACAGCTTGTCTGCTAGCTCCCTACATGTACAGACGTGAGGTGTACTATAAAACGTTCATACATCTAAAGACTCAACAAGCAAAAGAGAACTCTTATGGTCTACAGACAGGTCCCTTGGTCTTATACAATGTTAATAAGTGTACATTTTAAAAATTTAGATTAAGAAAAGGAGTCATTACACAGTTTGTTTTCAATAAGTAGGAATGAGTGTTATTTATTATTTTTTATTATCTATTTTACATCTCACTCAATTCAAACTCCTTGTATCTATAATAAAAAATGTAAAGTGATCTGTAACAATTGTTAGAGAACTTATGACCGAAGCTGAAAGAACGTCAGACTGCTGGATCTGAGTTACAGATAAGGCGGATAGATCCTTTCGGTATGACTGAAGCACTTTTTATCAGTACCATCGAACCTCATGCTATATCGACTCTTCCTTTTATTCTGTTTGATAGGATCCTCGCACAGGCCAGTTGGTCTTGAGAACAGGCAAAATTAGGCTTAAAGGGGATTGGCCTTACATTTTAAACTCTTTTTAATGTTTTAAGTTAGCAGAGTTGGAATTTGACATAAATATTTAACTAAAAATATTTAACATAAATAGTGCAACAAATTATTATTGCTTTAAAAATTATTCACAAATTCAAAAGTAAAACAAACAAAAACCTATACTGAACAAATTCTAGGGGATTTAAACATATTCCTAGAAAATTCTAAATTTGCTACATTTATATCCACAGTTATTTTTCATCTTTTAAAACAGTCGGACTTTTACTTATATTTTTCTATAAAACGTTAATATTCATTGTTTACTTTTAGTATGTCTGTGTTTGTGAATTACAGTTTAACAAACTTAATTATCTTTTAGAAGTAAAAATGTGAGTTTGGAAAATAAATATTGATTAGTGATATAATAAACAGAGAAAAGGAAAAAAAATTACTATTCATGGCTACAGGTAGAACCATGTTAAAGAGATTTTTTCTCTTTCTCTCCCAAGGACAAAAAGCTTATAAATTGCACTTAGTTCTGTAAGAACCTATGTGCTGCTTCCGGAGTGATCGGATATTTCAGGATAGGTAAGGTTGGGGCGTTATGAGGCCGCCTCCTATCGAGATCCATGAGGAAGAATTAGGCCACTAATCTCAAAGTCATGTCTCCCCGGAAGAAGGGGAGGCCAGCTCTCTGAACCAGCCTCTCCAGTCAGAGCAGGCAGGGGGTGGCCACCCTTGTTGAGGCTAGCAAGAACCCTCTGTATTACTTCGGAAGGAACTCCACCAACTACAAACAGTCATCCTCCGCAGTAGACTAGACCTTATCAAATTACCCTTGCACCCCAGAATCTCGACATTTGCGGTTAGTGATGTGCCGCTCCTGAACATCCATAAGGTTGCCCAGATTTAAGTGGACACCATCGGTTTTTGCTGTTGGCCCAGAGGTAGGTTCAACTGGAAGGTATTACAACCTGGAGCCTGATCGGATCCCTGTGGGTAATGTTAAAGAGTTAATTCTAATTTGTTAATGTAATAAGAAATAACACAAATTAATCATGAAGGTACAGTTTTAAATGTACAAGAACCAACCGATTTTCTTCGGCGACATCGAACTTGGCCACCCATAACCCTCCTGGTGAGCCTCAAGTAAAGTTCCGGGTTCTCGGACTGTTTGGGTAGAGCTGGTACCATTACTGTGAGCCCCTGTACAACCACAACAATACACTGACTACTATTATGACTTATTCACTTACTTACAACAGTATACATTATTTACATACTTTTCATAAAGTGGGGGGTGAGTTATCAGTCATTTCTATGCCTCACCACAAACAACCACATTACCATGATTCCCAAGATGAGAATTTAATAGCACAGATTGTGGAAGTTCATGCATGTTGCGGTAAAGAGAAATTATACCTAATTGCGTGAGTAAATGTTAGAACACATTAAATTAATGCATTATTATAAATTTATTGCATGAAGCCTTTCATTATCAATATGCCAGGTGTGAATTCAAATGGTTTGAAAAAGAATAAGTTACTGATAACAGTATAAGAAGAGATCCTCCTTGAATGATGTATTTAAACTTGAAATGAGTTTATGATTTTTGCACGAGTTTACGAGTTGAAAATAGGCTACTGGTTCTAATTAAAATCTTAGTACTAGCAAAAGGACTACAGAAATGAACCTTGAAGTCAGATACTTGAGATAGCTGTTCAACAATGATAAACCTCATGCACAATCTACATGACTCTGTTTTATTGTGGTGTTATGACAGAAGCATTTTGAGATATAATATAATTAGGGATTTTTCAGTTTTTTTTCGGTGTAAAACATTATACTTTTTTGACATTTTAAATATTTAAAATAGGTAATACTAAAATGTTAATAAAAACAATACTTTTTCCAAAATGGTTTATTTTTTGGAGTCGCCTGATGATGAAACCTTTGGTTTCTGAAGGCCTTGTCCAAAAAAATAAACCATTAATTTAGAAAAGTATTTTTTTATACATTAAGTAATATTTAAAATTTTTTCAATTGCTCCAAAGAGTCTTCAATTAAAGTAGATACAAAAAAATTTTGGAAACTGATGAAGAATCGGGATTTGTAATAAAAATTAGCTTTAAAATGAGACATCTTCTATAATTCTACAACTAGAATAAGTTTGTAAAGTGCATGTGATTTAACTTTAACTTATGGCTACCTAGAGAGATAAAGGAAGAAAATGAAAAATTTGTGACTGACCCTCAAGCCGCTGTCTCGTACGACCTGGGAGGGGTTCTGGCAATGCTCCTAGCAGGCAGTCTATCTCTTCCACACTGGCTCTGGCACAGCCTGGACCTCCTGAGCCAGAAGCTGCCACGTCCAGCAGTGTGGCCACAGCCTGTTGTTGTACTCTGGCTGTTGTGTGATCTGTCACAGCACACGGGGTCAGTTACAAATCTGGGTTTGTGACAATACACTATTTCCCATCACAGTCACAATAAAGATTGAGACTTACCATGTTGAAAATTTCAAATATTTTCAATATCAGTAAGAAACTGTCTTTTCACAATGTTCCTCTTTTTCTTCTAAGGTCCTATTCTGCCATGCACTTAAACCTGAAGGGTCAACCGAATTGTAGCCAATTTAAAAATGATTGAATCACAAAGACAATGATATGACTTCCTCCTGGAAGGCTTCCTGGATCATTTGAGTGTCTCTGCTCGTCTCCCGACTTTAATCCAGCAAAACTTGATGCAAATTTTCTGATATTCATGATCCACAATTTTTGAGGGGAAAATAATTAGATGAAGTTTTGTAAAACACAGGGACTGAACATGACTGACAGCAGACTTGTTAAAGGTATGAATAAGAGCTGTTCTCTGTGCAAAACAGGAGGGTATAAAGATAGTGCATGCTGAACAGTAGCTCGCTGTGCATGTCTAATGTCTAGATAAGGAGTTAATCGTCAAATATAAGATAATTTTTTGACAGTTCTTGGATGTCTGAATATTGCATCGTGACTTACAGTCTCAGATCGGTTACGGGTGATGGAGGGGTGATGCTTCCAAGACCAGCACCAGGAATTCACTGCGGTCTGCCCAATCAGTGAGTCACAACACTCTGCTTTGTATGTTTATTCGCAGAAAACTAGGTATAGATTATGCATTACATAATAAACGAGTTATATCAACTACTATAGTAGTTAATCAGTGATGCAAACATTTCCCACTAAGAATAAAACATTTGGATCCGTGTGTGTAAAAGGGTTGATGATTCTTGAGTGTGCTACATATATGGGTAGACAATTATTGAGATAAGTGCAATGAAAGGATGACCGTGGGTTTTACACAATTTACTAATTTCATTTACACAATGTAAATTGTAGCTGATTATTCTGTTTATGGATGAATGTATAGGGTTTTTTTCATTTTGGGGCGGGTAGATGTTTGAGACGAAATAAAACACGCTATGTATGATGTATTAAAGAAATTTTATTTTTAATTTGAAAGGCCCATGAATGCCATTATGTATGGAATATAACATTGTTTCTCACAATAGTACGGATTCGAGTGGTCCAATTTTTAATTACTCTGCCGCATAAATCCGGTTGAATTTGAGCGATGGCCTGGGTTATGTTGATCTTAAGTTCATTGGTTTGATTGAGGCCTATTGGCATAGACCTGCGACTTCAGTAAAACCCCATTAATAAAAAAGTTCTAGGGGCGTCAAATCGCACGATCTTGGTGGCCAATTCACGTCACCTCTGCGAAGAGATATCCATACCCTCAAATCGTTCATGCAAAATGTTCATGGTTTCGTTCGCTGTTGTGGCATGTACAGCCATCCTGCTGAAACCACATGTCCGTTTACATCCATATCGTTCAATTTGGGTCAACAGAAAATCTGTTATCATCGTTTTGTAGTGTTCGCCGTTGACAGTGATGGCCTTACCAACGTTGTTTCAAAAAAAAAAATACGGACCAATCACACTGCCAGCCCAAAATCCGCACCAAACAGTAACTTTTTGTGGATGCACCGCTACCTGGTGAACCTCATGTGGGTTTGCGTCTGTCCCAATATATGGTAATTATCCTTGTTCATCCAGAAATGTGCTTTGTCGCTGAAGATAATTTTTTGGCCGTAATTAGGGTCCTCTTCCAAACCCTCCAAAGCCCACTCGGCAAACAAACGGCATTGTCTATGGTCATAAACTTTTAAGCTCCTGGGTCAGTTGGATTTTGAACGGATGTAGGCCTAAATCCAGACGCAAAATTTCGCACAAGTTGAAGTTTGCGAAAGGCCGAGAGTTCTTGTATACGGCGAGGAATTGACTGCCTCGGGTTTCACGGACAGTGGCGACGTTCTCGATAGATCTGCTGTTCCTTTGACGTTCTGGGTGTAGGCTGGTTGTTTACAGAACCAGTCTTCTCAAACTTACCTACCAAACATTGAAGAGTTGAAATTGAAGGGCCTCCACGTCTGCTGTTAAAATGGTCACAACGCACGTAACGTTTTTTAACTGGTGAACACTAATTTTGATAATAAAGTTTAATCATCTGAATGTGCTGCTCAATCGTGTAAACTTGTCACGATGAAATAAACTGTAATGAAATGGCAGAGAACTTACTGAACAATACACTAATGAAACAGTTGACACCAAAACAATTCACATGGCCACTACAGGCTGCCCAAACATCTACCCGCCCAAAATAAATAAAAAACCCTATACACTATTACTTACTGATGAGATCAATAAGTAGATCGAACATCAGGCGGCGTGGGAGCAGCCGTGGGTGGTACAGGTCCAGCATGCCTCCAACACCGCGTGTCTGCGCATGTTCAGAGATGATCTGCAGTCCCAGCGTGACCAGCGGGTCCTCCGGCTTGTTCAGCACCTGGAGCAGTGCTGAGCGCACCAAAAGGGAAACAGTAACAGAACGCAGGTCCTGTCAGTCGTTGTCCGCGACCCTTCAACGCAGTACAGCGGTGCAGCAACGCGACAGTGCGGCGTGTCGCCTTCTCTGCAACAACCATCACCGTGTGAGCCTCCTACCTTCAAACTATCTCACAACTCTGGCTACAAAAGTCAAGTGATTTATTTGATAAATAACCTTGAGGAATGTAACTATTTAAACCCTGGAGCAATTGTGGTTAAATACCAAGAATGATACTGAGATTTTGACTGTTTTCTTGATGAACATTTAATAATTAAGAAAAAAATATATGTTGAACATAAACTATATGGTATAGCATATAATTTTAATCAGTATGAACTAATTCATGGATTCATAAGGAAAAAAATGTTCAATATGCATAAGTTTACTAAATCTAAAAATAAAAAAAGAACAACACGGATCAGTGCTATACAGTTTGAGATCTGTGGGCATATGGCTGACAGGACCGAGGGGGATAGATAATTTTGCTGATATCACCTTTTGTGAGTCCTCGAAGTTTCTGGGATTGACTATGGATAAGTGGGAACGTCATACAGCTGAAACTGTTGAAGCACTTGAACTCTGCAACCTTTGCAATACGAATTTTGAAGCCCTCTTGTAGCATAGATGTTCTCAAAGACGTTTATCTAGGATACTATGAAATGTCTACTACGCTATCGTTATAGCGGTTTGGGGTAATCCATCTTCTTTAAACAGGCTTTTAAAATCCCAGAAGTCTGTTTCTGAGAATAATTTTTTAAACTCCATAAAATCCGAGCTCCTTGCAAAGAATATTTTTTAAAAACTTCAATATCTTTACAGTTTATTCATTATATATATATATATATATATATGAAGTTCTCATTCTTACTTATAAAAATCTTGATGAAATTCCTTAAACAGACTTCCATAATTTTAATACAAGAAATAAAACTAAACTATGCTTTCCACAGCACAGAACGGCCAAGTTTGAGAAGAGTCCATTTTACTTTGGTATTTGGCTGTTCAATAAGTTGTACCGGAACGAATAAGAGAGCAGAAACCTCATTTTCTGGGTTTATGAGATCGCTGAGAAACCTCCTAAAGAGTTCAGTGTTTTAATCTCTTAAGGAGTTCCTCGAGTTTAATTTTTGACTTCCTTTCAAATTTTACTTAGAAAGGTTAAGATATCTCCTCGTACTTGCTGTTCCTTGTTTATACTTTACTCCATTATGTTACTTGACTAAACACAATATTTGTGTAAATTTTTTTATAAAAATTGTACAAATCATATGTGTGAATAAAGAAGTGAATTGAATAAACAATGAGTCTAGTCCCAACAAACTAACCACCACAGCAGAAATTTCTCATCTGCAATGAAATATAGCTAAGCGGCAGGTTTTTTTTTCTACTGGTGATAGTGCAATATCAATTGTTCTGCGTGATTGTTACATTGAACTATTTCTGTTAAGACTTGGACTGATATTGGAACTAGTGTTAAAAATCACGGTTTACGGTACATGAACAAACATACCAAGATCCTCCTCCTCCCAGGCAGGATCTAGGTCACACTTCGGTTTCTGCAGTCGGAGGGTGACATGGGCCACGAGATCAGGCAGAAGGGGGGGGCAGAGGTGGACCGGTGGGCAGCGCGGCTAGGCGCAGGGACAGGTACAGGGTGGCCAGTGAGGGTGCGGAGAGCGGAGACTGGAGCCCCTTCAGCACACACGGCAGCAGCGAGTTGAAGTGAGGGAGGAGTGAGGGTGTATGACTGGCAGCCCTCACCAGACTCACTGTCTTGCTTACCTCCTCGTACAGCTGGACAGGAAAGGAATTTATTAAATAAGATCAATGCCACCAATCAGTGACATCTCTACGTTCTCATTTTCAGACATTCTAATAAATCAGACAAGAGAAATGGAAGAAGCTATGTGGATATAAAAATTATCCATTTGTTGTTAAATTTTTATTCTACATCTAACTGGTTTTCTACATTGAAACCATGAATTTAATGCAAGTAACAATTAACTTAATCTCTTGAAATATAATTTTAAGTAACAATATTTTATAATACTTGTTTCTTCTTATGTACAAACACTAACAGTTACACTTTAAGATAATTTTGTACGTATAAATATTTTTTAATATTCATCAGTAATGAAATGATGATGCGTCACTGAGTCTATTATTTTAATAAACATTATTTTATTAAACACTATTATTATTATAACCATTTTTTTCTGATCTCACTTTAATTACCATTTCAAACTGTCAATATCTGTAAAAATAAACCAGAGCTGTAAGAAATTGAGATGGAATGACTTACCGCAGTGAGGGAGTCTCTAATGGCCGCCTCCTTGTCCAGCTGCATGCGGAGAGCTTCCTTCTGTTTGGGAGTGAGCTCCGGCTCCTTCCCCTTCCCCTCTCGTCGCCGCTTCTCCTCCAGTTCTCTCCTGAGGGCCAGCTCCTCCTGCTGCTCTTTATAAGAGTACACCTTGCTCTCTCGTTTCATGTTTTTCGCATTCAGCATTGACTCGTTCTCTTTCCTTCAACACACACAGGACAACTCCCGAGTTACGCAGAGTGACTTACAACTCATTTACAGATATCACCGCATTAGTAACCCTACCTACCTAATATAAACAACTGTGATTTCTGAGAAAGTACATTTTATAGCCAGAAAAAAATTAAGATTATTAGACTAGGATAAAATAATTATTAAGATTTAGTAATAAAGTAACAAGCAGAAATAATTAGTACAAAATATTTGGAGAGGATAAAACAACACTGGTTGGCAGAGCATTAGCGCTCACTCGAGGGGATGGAGAAATTTCATCTGTCGGTGTATCCGCACGATATAACGAAAACAAACTGACCTGAAGAACTGAAGTTTTACATGAAGCTTTCATTTATGTAGGCAACACTGAGACTGATGATGTTGCATGTTACTTCCTGGGATTTGGCTGAGCGTTAGCGAATGTTTTTACATTGGTCTTATGGTTAATTGTGATGGTAACGAAAAAAATAGCAGAATTAATAAATTTTTAAACAAACTGAGAACAATCATATGACATTTTAACATGGACATTAAAAAAAAAATAAACATTAATATAGAGTATTAAGTAAATGTTATAAGTAGGTGACAAGACTTAATTTCAGCATATGTTCTTGCATTGTAGTATCCTTGCTAGTTCACTGGAACTTTTATTATTTAAACACTGCTATGAAACCTAACTTAATGAACATAAACATATCATGTGGTGAGATATGCAGAGAATGATTTAATCTGTAGACTTTGAATTTTGCATGAAACATCATTTCTACGTAGACAAGAATGAGTTCTATGTGACACACGTCCAACCATGGAATTTGGCTGAGCGTTATTGAAGCTCTATCTCTCAAAAAGCTGACACAATTTCTCTTTTGTATGTAGAGTGGACGTAAAAATGTCTTTTCTGTATGATTGTCTGTCCGTCTATCTGCCCATAGGACATCTAGAAAATGAAACAAGCTAAAGATTTGAAATTTCACGTGCAATCTAAGCGAAGCCAATTACGCAATATGTGATGTGGTGTACTCCTACCTTATAGGTATTTAAAATCAAGAATTGTTGATTTAAATAATGAAATTATAGATTCCAGCTCAAAATGGGGTTAAATGAAAAAGAACTGAGAATTTCAGTTCCGGTAGTGATGGAGTGGTGTGATGATTAGAGTAGTACACAGCAAAACTGACCCAGAGATGACGGACTTGTCGTACAGTTGGCCGGCCGGGGGTCAGGTAGATGAAGTAGTCGTTCTTGGGACACCCTCAGCATGGTTTGGGTCGGTGAGAGCCGCCTGTGTCCGGGATATTAGCGGTTGCAGCATCACCTCCGGATTGGCTTGTACGAGGGTCTTCACTGCGTTCTCATAACTCTACAACACAGTTTTAGCCATTTTAAACTGAAACACTGTCCAGGCATTGCTTACGCATTTGGAACATTTTACAGCATTAGTAGAAAAAAGAATGTTACAATACTTATGATTACATTTTATTTAACAATTTTGTTTTAATTTGACACTTGTTGTATTTACGTGAGCCGTTATTTATTTTTTTGCCAGTTCCTTGAAACTAAAGCCATTTTACACTAGCCCAAAGTTTATGTAGCCGGCTGACCAGAATCCAGTGTGTTGTTGTAAACTGCTATAGAAAGTAATTTTATCAATGTTATTGATATGATTCTCGATATTCCAGCCTCTACATTCTCGACGTTACCCTGTACTTGCCGATTCAAATGTGAACTGGTTCAGGGCAAGAACAACAATTCAGAACTGTAACAGCATAGAACGGCTATGTTCGACAACACTTGCCATCTCAAATGGGTGTCAAGTTAATCAATAAGCTCCTGGAGATCTCAAACGAATTAATGAACCCAAACAATTCAAATATCGATTAAGACACTTTTGGTTATCAATGGCATTTTACTCCGTTGATGAGTTTTTACTATGGGCCGCTGGGATGAAAATTAGCATTTTATTATTATTTATTCTATTTATCCTTTTCTGATATCCAAAACATGCAAAAATACAATAATATATTGTTAGGTTCACACATTAGTATGTGTGAATTGACTGTGTCTATGATAAGATAGGTTTTAGTTTATAGATTTTTAAATTCAATATGTTGAAATGACGCTTGCAATGCAATCTTGTTAATTGTTTTACTATGATTTCGATTTTCATTACAAAGAATATTTTAACATTGGACCACTTAAGTGTTGTACATTTATTCTTGATTGATTCTTGTAAATACAGTATGTATTCATTTTTTCCATCTTTTTAATATCTATGTTAATGTCAACTCTAAAGCCTTTATTTGCTCTATTCCCACAATAAAAATTTGTTTAGTAATGATATCTTAGATGTACACCCTTATTAAGTTGACAACCATATGGTGTAGACATCACTTGTGTTAGTTTATCTGGCACATAATTATAACAAAAACCAAACACCTGTCACTTCAAGGTTATGTTGATTTACGATACCACATCGAGCAATGTATTGTTCATAGGTTGTTGTTTTTGTACTTTGTTTTTCTGTGACATTGAAAAATGTAAACATACAGTTGTTCAGACTACTAACACAAATGATCTGTTTATTATTAAATTGATTTACTTGAAATTGTATTAATAATAATGAGTAGGTTTTATGGTATTATTTCACAGCAAAGAAGGATATGAAATATTTTTAATGCCAAAAGGGTAGACACTCCAACTAGATTTTGGTTAACACAAATGTTGGGCCAAAATTAGTTTTGTATTTGTATTTGTTTTTGTAAATCGTATATACAGAGTCTCCAAAAAAGAATTCCACGATTGTGAACGGCTGTTACTTAAAAACTATTTAAGATGACAACGATTTAAACATCAAATTGAGAATAAAACAACGAATTTCGTTTTCGCAAAACTTGATACGTTACGATGTGAGCTCTATTTGTTGCTCTGCAGATATCATAAGCGGTGTTCAATTTCTCGCCAAGTGTTATGTAGCATTTCTGGTGTCACAGTTGTGATCGCTTCTGAAATTCGCCCAAGCAATGTGTCAAAATTTGTAGGCATGAAGTTTCAATGTTTTATGAATTAACATCGTGGACTGTCGATTTGGATCAATATGTTTAACTGAAGACTTCATGTCCGACAATCTATGGCTGGCCAGTTGAATGTACTTTCAACACACTCTTCCTGTGTCACGGAACTGGTTAACCAGCGAGGAATTGCTTTATCATCTAGCGAATTTTGACCTCAATAAGTAACTCGAAACTGACGCTGCAGACTAACAATCAATTTCCAATTCTGCGTGCTACAGAACACACTGTACCTTTTGTTGTGCCGTAAACATTGCACTCGCAACTGGCGCCAGGCATGTCAGTAACAATAGTGGACTGCCACCATGCAGCTCTTCTGCGCATGCCAATGTCGATTTTTCCACCCATGCTACACGGGAAAACTATAAAAGTTATTTCAACTTCGATTTGGCGTTTAAATCGTTTACTTATCTTGAGTAATGGTCGTTCAAAATCCTGGCATCCTTTTTCGGGGACCCCTGTATTTCTGATGCTGGTGCATGCTGACCACATGATAATCCTACATAATTTATGTTATGACGGAATACTATCTGAATTAATTTGTTTTTTTTTTTAGGAATAACTGTACAATAATAATCCCACACCACTTGTGCGAGAATGTGGATATATTAAAAAATTTAATCAAACTTTAGCAATATCTTTTCTTTTCTAAGAAAGGTAGGCTTTTTATACATGTTCTACTGGGCAAAGAAAATAATAAATTGAAATAAATACAACGGCTTTTGTTTAGTAGTAATAAGTAGTTCAGACATATTATGTAATTATAAACATGAATAAATTAACGATAACTAAATAATAAAAAATTTATTATGAAGGTATACAAAACAATACAGAAGTCTGGTGACCAGATTTAAAACCAAATACAAAACACTCGGTACTAATGGTACTCCACTATTTTATCAGGAACCTGCAGAATTAACAAGCAAGAACCAAGAACCAACCCAGTCGTACTGTTTACCTAATCTGATCCAAGCTCAGGTAGAGCTCATCCTTTACTGTCAACTTATGTTGTATTTTGACTTCAAACTTAAAACTCACAGGGGTAACTTTGAAGTCGTCAAATGGCGATTTTGATGAAAACTGTTGGCTGAAATCTTCAATGAAGTGGTAGATGTCCTAGTTTGAAATACTTTCACCATCTTCACCCACAGGTCTGGTGCCGCACTCACTGGATCATAACAGAAGCAAATGTTATTTTTATTAGGTTACTTTTAGAAGTACTTCATGTAATTTTGTCCATTCAAAGTCAAGAAGTTATTTAGTACGGGAAAATTGGCTTGGTCCTAGAATTTGTATGACAATGAAAACTACAAAACTTGGTAATTGTTCAATTAATCATGTAGAGGCCAATATTTTATATTCCAATTTTGACAGTGAGAAATTCCTTTACCTCCCACTATTAACTAAGTAACATGTATTTTATTATCCAGCTGTACCTATACACAGAACACACAGTTTTAAACGTCTTTTTCAGGATTTTTTCAAAAGAACTACTTTTAGCGTAAAGGGTGATTCTACATTAAAAAAACTGTTCAGGGAATGCTTCAAACTAAAATTTACACTTTTAATGATTTTTGCTCAAATTCACAAAAAATAAATAACATGAGAAATATTTTTTATATCTAGTATTTTTATATCTTTACGAGCCTATAACAGTGTAATGTTCTATTGTGCCGATAAATCATTTAATTTCTTTCAACTGCAAACAATAGGTATATACTGATTACTAAATT
>NW_025784121.1:0-26279 GCF_021130785.1 Homalodisca vitripennis
CCTTTATAAAGTAAAATATTGCTTTTTATTACACTGATTCCAATCCGCTTAACGCAATTATATTGGTTTAATTCATGTGTAGCTGTCATTTAATTTAATTTCATACTCTGCAATACAAAATTAGTATGGTATTCCGTATTTATATATCACGTTTGAAAGCCTTGTACTCGTGTTTTTAATGTACAAAATACATCATATGTAATTGGCACGAATTATTTCTTATTTAGCTAAAACTACTAATGTGCATAATAGTATAAATTACCTGCTATAAATGGGGTATTTAAGAACATAAAGATTTTCAGAAATTTACAGCAAAACATATAGTTTAGAAGCCTAGAGCCAATTTGCAAATAGCTCACTTCTCTCAGGTTTTCATGAAATGAATATCAATGATTTTATGAAGGTTCTTACTGACTCCTCTATTTGGAATCTCTTTTCGTTTTACGTGCTTAAAAATTAAAACATTTATTTCTATTAATAATTTCAATATCTAAATAATACCGATGGTATAATTAAAAAATAATGTAAAATTTCGATAATGTTTTAAGGAATTTTACTATTTAGATTGGTTTAATATGGTTTATACCTCATAGAGAATAAGCGATCAAGAATAAAGGATATCTATCTTATTGTCATAAATCTTTAGGGGATTTCAAAAACACTTTCTGTCCATTATAAATGATGAATCAATAATTTGATATTTCGCATTCGTTTGACATTTAAAAAATCACTATTATCTTAATTTGTTTTTCAAGACATGCGTTTATAAACCAGAATTAAGTGAGGAGCCGGAATAGTAATAGATTAATAATACTGAAACATTGTGAAACTTACTTTACCCGTCCAGCTGTGTTGGAAAATGTTGGCTGGTCCAGCTGTTGGCAAACCCAATAATATAAATTGGGTTCATATAAGTAGTAATACTTTGGCCGTTCCTGGGACAAACGCACCCGAGACCGGTTCTGGGACAAACCGTGTGAGACCGAATCTGGGACAGAAAATTGTTAGAGAGCGACTAAGAGTGTGAGTACGGGTGTTCAGAAACCGCGCCGCGCGAATCACCACGCATGTCATCGCTGTCCCGCCACCGACACCACGCGTTGTTACTGTAAGTATGCAAGCAATCGGCACGCGCCTCGTCAGCACCGCGCCGCGCGACTGCTGAACCGTCACCGCCAAGCAATTGGCACGCGCCTCGTCATCACCGCGCCGCGCGAACTGCTGAACCGTCACCACCACCGCGCCGTGTGAGGACACCGCGTGTTGTTTCTATAAGTATACAAACAATCGGTACGCGCCTCGTCACTGTCCAGTCACCACCACGCCGCGCGAGACACCACACCTTATAAATTATTAGTTTGGTATAATGTAAGTGTATTGTGGATATTATCAGGAATTAATGAAGCAGAAAAAGTCGGAAAGAAATCCTGCTTCGAGCATTAGAGGTTCATAAACCTGTGGTTAAGCGAATTCTCCTAAGAGAAAAATTGTAAACTTTGGGTTATTGATGATTTGTGGGCTGCAGACCTTGTTTGTAATGATTAGGTTTTCAAAGGAAAATGATGGATTCAGATACATACTTAATGTAATTGATACGTTTTCAAAAATATGCGTGGTCAGAACCATTAAAAACTAAAAGCTCACAAAGAGGTTACTAAATCGTTTGGTAAAAATATTAAGAAGAGCGAAATTGGTTGGTCACAAACCCCGAACCTTCTTCACACGGGATAAAGGACGAGAATTTGTTAATAAGGAATTTAGAGAGTTTTTACACAAAAATCAAATAAAGTTATACCATACTGAAAATTAGGGAAAAAGTGCCATTTATAGAGCGTTTCCATAGAACTCTCAATGAAAAAATGAAAGTGCACTTTGAAATTCAAAACTCTTTTAGATGGGTGTCACATTTTACAGAAGCTTCTTACGTCAAATATAACAGTAAATTTCATAGCACTATAAAGATGAGCCCATCAGAAGTGAATTCAAGCAATGAACAAACTTTAAGAAACATTTACGCAAACACTGGACGATGTCTAGTATTCAGACCCAGACTTTCGGTTGGAGACCGTGTAAGAATTAGTATAAAGAAAAGATGTATTTGGAAATAAATACCGCAGAAATTGGACAAGAGAAATTTTTCGGATTGTGGCCGTCAACAAAACTTACCCTGTTACCTACAAAATAGCAGACCAGTCTGGTGAGGAAATAATAGGATCGTTTTATGAAAAAGAGTTACAAAAAAACTATGTTCTAGTTCAGAGTCAAATGTATTAATAATGCTCTCATCCTTCCTTCCACTCATCCCAACACACCCACCCTCTTCCTACTCCTCTTCCTATTCTCATCCATCCATACCTCATCCTTTTCCATCGTCAATCGCCCATACAATAAGAGAGTAGCCAGCTCTATAATAATGGTGTTTTCTCCTGCTAGCAAGCAAACAGCATTTCTCAATGCTACGGATGGTCTTCGAAGATCATCAGTCAAGAAATGTTCGAATTGTGGAGAAGAGGTTACTGCATCTAACCTATCCCGCCACCAAAAAAACAAAGAAGTGCATCCATACCTCATCCTTTTCCATCGTCAATCGCCCATACAGTAAGAGAGTAGCCAGCTCTGTAATAATGGCGTTTTCTCCTGCTAGCAAGCAAACAGCATTTCTCAATGCTACGGGACGGTCTTCGAAGATCATCAGTCAAGAAATGTCCGAATTGTGGAGCTGAGGTTACTGCATCTAACCTATCCCGCCACCAAAAAACAAAGAAGTGTATGTCAGCGTCAAATCCACCAGCTTATGCTTCTTCCAACGGATTCAATGAAAAACCTCCTTCGATGAAAACAAGTATGTTCAAGGTGTGGTGTTGAAGTCAGGAAACTCCTCCATATCCCGCCATAAAAAACACAAAGAAATGCATGTCCACGTTAGATAGGACAAACTCCGGATTTTGATATGTCTATGTTGGAAAACTACGCTGATGCTGTGAGTGACAATCAATTCCAGAACGTTGATTGCTGATTTTGATATGTCTATGTTGCCAGAGTCCTATTCAAATCTCAGACCTGAAGAACAAGACGTGATTGCTGATTTTGATATGTCTATATTGTCAGAGTCCTATTCAAATCTCAGACCTGAAGAACAAGACGTGATTGCTGATTTTGATTTGTCTATGTTAGACACTCCAGATTTCTATTCCAAAATTAGAGCTATAATTGGTCCATCTAAAGCTGACGCTCCAAAGTTTGAACCACCAGTAAAAAGGATACACCCGATTCATCGAAAATTATATCAATACTTGGTCCACCACCATTTGAAGTTCCGGATGAGTCCGACTATTCACTGCATATACCATATAGTCCTGTATACAATTCACCACTACATATCCCAGGAGAGTCCAACATACAACGTGCTTAGTCCGACCGATGTACGTGCTCAAATAAAACCCCAGAAGAAACCATGTCCAAAATGCAGTAAGGAAAATAACGGTTTCCAACATGGCTCGGCACCAAAAATCTCAGAAATGTGCCAAAAAACCAGCATGGTATGACATTATAACGAACGGTCTGAAAAAGATGGAAATCAAACCAGCTCCTAAAAGTAAAATGTGGTTTGGATTGTGAAACACCAATTAGAGTCATCCAACTGGAACCGTCACAAACAATCGAAACGTCATATCCGTTTGTCAGCACTTCATGAAGGTCCTCGATACAGGAGTGAAATATTACCCATTACGAGACTGACACCAAGGACTGCCGGCACCCACTCCAGACATCAACATGCTGGTAAAGAAATACCCAAAACGGTCAAGGGAAGTCAAACAAGTACCGAAGGTCAATACAAACGATATAGCTCTTGAAGCGATGATCCGAAAACCGACTAGACCACAAAAGATTCCTACAGGTGTGAAAAAGATTATTAGTGAGACACCGACTAGTACAATTAATAGTGAGAATTCGATTAGCCCTACCATGGAAGAGAGACAGCTTCTGTCTGGAAACAGAATCACCTTCAACACCTCATCTGGTTCCGGTACGTACTCCAGAGGAGTCACAGACAATACTTGATGAAATATCAGAAGTCCAGTCGGCATTCACGGGAGGATTGAAAACGTATGTGATTATGAACAAACGTGGGATCAAAGATCCAAAAATGTTTCTTGAGATATGCAAACCACTCGGTGTTGAAAAACTTCAGGAAGCTGTAAAAGAAAAAAATCTTAAGGTAAACATGGTTTATCATGCTGAATTCAAGAAAATAATAAACGATGTGGAGGTGACTCAAGTCATGAACTTTAAAACGAAAAATGAAAATTCTTTACTCGACAACGTCTCTGTCTGACTATTATAACTCAGCAAAACTTAAGATGTTGGTTGAGATGGAGGAGTTTGAGGCAAACGGTTCTCAATGGTCACTAAAAAGTGTGAAAGACTTGGAGATCAGAGTCAACCGATACGTTCCTTTTCACGGATCCAGCTATGTGGTTCTACCAAAACAGATTCAATCCAAAAAGGCATGTTATTAATGTAAAAAACGAAGATCAGAAAATGTTTTATGTGGTCTGTTCTGGCAGCTTTACATCCAGTTAAGGTTCATCCAGAAAAGAATCAGCAATTACGAACCTTTCAAACGAGAGCTGCTTCATGCACTAGCAACTTGCGAGTGCCCCATGAAACTTGATGATATAGCAAAGTTTGAAAGACGTAGTGGAATTTCTGTTAATGTCTATGCTTATGATGACAAGTTCGATATATTCCCGCTGAGAATAAACTGATAACGAGATGGAAAAACATGTTAATCTACTGTTTATCAGAGAAAAAACAAACACTCACTACTGCTGGATCAAAGATATGTCCCGTTTGGTTAGTTCACAGATCTCACGAAATGGACATAAGATGTGGATATGCAATAGGTGTTTGCAACACTTTACGAGAGAGGATTTTACTCATCAAGCATAGAGAAGACTGTAACACACACGATGCTGTGAAATTGGAACTACCAGAGCCAGGAACTGTAATTAGATTTTAAAGATTTCAATTGCTCAATGAGAGTGCCCTTTGTGTATTACCGCAGACTTTGAATGCTGTCTAGCACCTATTTCAATATGTCAACCGTTGTAAAGTGGATTGTTAATGGTAATCATCAATCGTTCACTATTAAATATCAGAAACATAATGCCATATTTCATTCTGTATGTATGGGGTGTCAGAGGACGACTTTTCCTAAACCACCGATTAAATACTTTGGAGACGATGCTGCACATGTATTTGTAAAATCATTGATTGAGGAGTCGATAAGGATTAATGAACTTTACAAGAGTGAAGCAATAGTCCCCATGCAGTTGATGACAAAAGAGCAACAGGAAATTGTTTTGAATTCTACTACTACATGTCATATCTGTGGAAATTATCTTGGTGATGGATCGTGTTAGAGACCATAACCATTTGACGGGTTTGTTTAGAGGAGCAGCTCACAACAAGTGTAACATCAATTTCAAAAAAACCTAGGTTCATTCCTGTTTTCATTCATAATTTAGCAGGTTACGACACTCACCTTTTCATTAAAGAGTTTGGTAAGTTCGAAAATCGCATATCATTGATACCCAACAACGAGGAGCGGTACATTTCCTTTACGGTCAGTGTGGGAAGGTGGAATTTGAACTACGATTCATCGATTCATTCAAGTTCATGTCACAAAGTCTCGATAGGTTGGCAAAGAATCTGACTAGATCTCAGTTCAAACACATCTCAACATATTACAATGGTAAGGACCTCAATTTAATTGCTACGAAAAGGAGTGTACCCTTACGACTACATGGACAGTATAGAAAAATATAGTGAAACATCACTACCTAGTCAAGAAGGAATTTTACAATAGACTGAATAAACAACACATAACAAATGAAGATTACAAACATGCGTGCGATGTATGGACCGCCTTTAACATTCAGAACATGAAAGAATATACAATGCTATATAACGAAACCGATGTCTTTGCTGCTTGCAGATGTTATGGAAAAACTTCAGGGATGTATGTCTCAATACATACAAATTAGATCCTGCATGGTATTTCACAGCACCTGGGTTGGCTTGGAACGCAATGCTAAAAATTACAAAAGTCGAACTGTCCCTATTGACTGACATCGGATATGGTACTCATGGTTGAAAAGGGTATTCGTCGGTGGTATTTTCACAGTGTTCTCATCGATATGCGAAGGCAAACAATCCCTACATGAAAGACTACGACAAATCGAAACCAAACAAACTACCTCATGTACTTGGATGCAAACAACCTGTATGGGTGGGGCAATGTCTGTAAAACTACCATATGCAAACTTTCAGTGGAGCAGTACAGACATCGATGTAATGAAAGTTAGTGACGATTCACCCACAGGCTACATATTAGAAGTTGATTTGGAATATCCTGAAGAACTACACGACGTACACTCTGATCTACCTCTCGCTCCAGAACGTAGAGTCCCACCAGGATCGAAAATGGCAAAGCTTCTGACAACTCTCTACAGCAAAGAAAAGTATGTCGTACACTACAAAAATTTAAAGCTTTATTTGAGTCTGGGTATGAAACCTAAAACATGTTCATAGAGTTCTTAGTTTCAGTCAAAGCAATTGGTTGCAACCGTACATTAATCTGAATACCATGGAGCGTACAAAGGCGAAAAATGATTTTGAGAAAGACTTTTTCAAATTAATGAACAACTCAGTTTTTGGAAAAACTATGGAAAATATGAGAAATCGTGTTGTGGACATTCGTTTGGGTACTAAATCCAAATTAGTGGAAAGATGGGTTAGCAAACCGAACTTTAAGAGTCGAACCATCTTTACAGAAAAACCTAGTTGCCTGTACATTTTAGTAAGAAAAAACTTTTGTCAAATTAAACCTATTTACGTAGGTATGAGTATTTCTAGACATATCAAAGACACTGATGTATGATTTTCCACTACAATGTAATGAAAGAGAAGTATGGATCTAACATTAAAAATGGTGTACACTGATACCGATTCCCTGATATATGACATCAAAAACGAAAAAACTTCTATGAAGACCATGAAACATTTAATTGGATTATTTTATACAAGTGACTACCCCAACCCCAACCAATATGGGCTTCCCCACGTAAAACAAAAAAGTTCTTGGGTAAAATGAAAGATGAACTTAATGGTCCGAATCATGCGAGAGTTTGTAGGGACTACGATCCAAGATGTATGCGAGCAATATAGAAGACAACCATTTCATAAAGAGGTCTATGGGTGTGAAAAAAAGCTGTAGTTGAAAATGAAATTACCTTTAGCAACTATAAAGACTGTTTGTTTAGTAACATCGAGCACTACAAAACGATGAATACAATTCGGAGTCAAGCCACACAATCTCTACAGCGTAGAACACCATAAAGTGGTACTTTCATCAAAGGGACGACAAGCGTTTCGTACTCGAAGACAAATTATTCCGAACCCTAGCATGGGGTCATTATAGAATATGCGAAAACTGTTAAATTGTAAATGTATGTAAGAGAACCATACTATGGAAATTCAAGTGTATTGCAAAGATAAATTCGAAGACCAATTTTTACCTAGACCGTTACGGTGTCTTATTGTAGGACCGTCTGGGAGTGGTAAAACGAACTTGTTATTGAATTTCATTTACAACAAAGATGGAGTTCCGTTCAAGAATCTATACGTGTTTCAGTCGTTCAATAGAACAACCTGCATATGTAGATCTGCGTGAACAATACAGTAGATTAGAAAAAAAACCTTAGAAGACAAATAGCGTTTTTCTATCGATGACTGCAAACCAAACTCACTTGTGGTATTTGATGACTGCCTCCTAGAAGAGCAAACTAAAATCAAAGACTATTTCATTAGAGGGACGTCCATAAAGGGATTTCTTGTGTCTACCTGAGTCAGAGCTATGGTCGAGTTGATATGCAGGTCATACGAAACAATGTTAATCTGTTGTGTCTGTTTACAATGAACAAGTTACTATACAAAGAGAGTGTTCCAGGACTTTGAAGGTTCTGACATGACTTTCAACCAATTTGAGGCTCTCTGTTTTGAGTGCTGGAAAACACCTCATGGATTCATATCTATTAATACTACAGCTAAACCACAAAAAAGGAAATACATGTGCAATTTAAAAAGGAAACTAAGTGTTGAATAATACTTCGCTGTACAACGTACCAGTATAAACGTAATTTGACATTCATAAACGTAATTTGACGTTTAAGTATAAACGTAATTTGACGTTCAAGTATAAACTTAATTTGACGTTCAAGTATTAAAACGTAATTTGACGTTCAAGTATAAACGTAATTTAAACGTTCATAAACGTAATTTGGACGTTTATAAACGTAATTTGACGTTCAAGTATAAACGTAATTTGACGTTCATAAACGTAATTTGACGTTCAAGTATAAACGTAATTTAATGTTCATAAACGTAATTTGACGTTTAAGTACAAACGTAATTTAACGTTCATAAACGTAATTTGGACGTTCATAAACGTAATTTGACGTTTCATAAACGTAATTTGACGTTCAAGTATAAACGTAATTTAACGTTTCATAAACGTAATTTGACGTTCTCTAAACGTAATTTGACGTTCAGTGATGACATGCGTGGTGATTCGCGCGGCGCGGTTCTGACTACCCGTACTCACACTCTTAGTCGCTCTCTAAAAAATTCTGTCCCAGATTCGGTCTCACACGGTTTGTCCCAGATCCGGTCTCGGGTGCGTTGTCCCAGGAACGGCCAAAGTATACTACTCATATATATTGTATATATATATATATATATATATGTAAGTTCTCCGTCAGAAGCCAGTTCTTGCTTGGGTGGTATGGATGGGTTTGTAAAAGACAATTTACCATCTCGCTATGCGATTGCTTGCTTGCTCGGCAGTCTAGTGACCAAGTAAAGTGACGGTGGAACCATCTCTTGTTTGGTACATATGCAGCAACGTCACGCTGGATGTAAGGTGGAGAGATCTCCGTAATAGGGTACATCTTATGTAGTGATGTTGGTTTTAAAAATCTCGTTTACTATCCTTGTCATGTTCATTTACTGCGAGATTTACTTTTAATTGCGTGAGGACGCGTTCTATACTGGTGAAAGCTTATTCTGCAGCCGATATATTCTGATATAAACATGAATTGTTGTATTTTCGAAGAACTACACAAAGAAAGAAAATAAGAAGAAAGAAGAAACAGATATCAAATACATTCAATCATACTACCTTGGTAAACATTGGCACAAAATTAACAAATAATTTTATAAACAATTATATCAATTGCCTTTAAAAACTTCTAGCAACCTCGGGACTTATAACCAATACAAAAGCAATTCAACAAACCAAAACAAAAATTCAAAATTTAACAATTAAGGGAGTATACAAATTAAATTGTAATGATTGTCAATCCCAATATATTGGAGAAACCGGCCAATCCTTCAAAACTAGTTTTAAAGAACATTATAAAAGCATTGAAGCCATCATCAAATTCAAAATATGCAGACCATTTAAATAACACCGTCCATACATACACAAACATCGAAAAAAAAACCTTAAGTTTAGACACACGCGAAAGGATTCGCCTCCTATTGTCAAACTTTTGAACATTTTGAAATCTAAAAAAGTGCCAAAATTAATCCTAATGTCTTATTAAGTGAAAAAGATTTTCTAACAAAAAAATTATTATTCGATGGACTTTTAAACAACACATATTGATTACATATGAAATTAAATACAACAAATTTAGCGACCTTATTTATTTTCATAATTTATCTTTACCTAAAAGTACCTGATGACGAATTCTTTGAATTTGAAATGCACATTGTACGAAATAAAAAATATATCAAAAGCGTTAAAAAGGTTTATTATTGTTTGTATGATATATATATATATATATATATATATATATATATATATATTATATATATATATATATATATATATAGTATAGTATTGTATTAAATTATACACGATACATATATGTTCTTTTGTATTAGTTGGGGTAAAAAAGTTTTAATTATGCAATGGTACAATTTATAGAATTTAAAAAAACCTTTGCAAAACGGTAAAAATCGCCTTGCCAGTACGGAAATCACTATATGGCCAATTGGAGGCATAGATCTTTTGGTGTCTGAGAAAATCCCAAAAACAGACAATTTACAGAGCCGGAAACGGGAGCTAATAGTGTTTCATAGTGACTTTAATTCATATTCATGTGGCAGATCATTAAATGGCTTAAACTTCTAGTGTAGCAGTATTCTGAACTCCAGCGAAAATCTTCCCAAATCTTGTGGCAGATAAGTCAAGAGGCTCTTGTTTCATTTTAATTTTTAAGTATAAGACAATGTATTGGAAGGTAAAGGAAATTTGTGAATGCTCAGAACCTTAGAACTTTTGGATATGAGCTTGTGAGTCATTCTAAAGTTGACTAGATAGGATAGTAGAAAAGATCTATCGTACACAAGTCAGTACATTTTTACCAGTATATATTCCCCTTTATTCTACATTATATGTTAAGCTCAAACTTGACGATTGACCTACACCGATTACAATTGCATCTTTCACTTAATAATAGGACCAAAGCAAGCAATCACACAAAGTACAATACAATATTTAAAATAAATCTGTTAATGGGAACGCTAAAAGATTACATGTTGCGTTTTAAATGATTTAGACGAGACGAATTCGATAAAAAAACCATTACGGAACATGACATAGATTGTTGGACATTTAATATAAAAGTGAAATAAATATTTTCATCACAAATATTGCTCTTTCTTTTGTAAGCTTATCGTCATATTTCGACTTATTATTCTCAATTGATTGACAATCAATAGTAAACAAACAGACCAATGTGCAATCTTACATGCGCTTTTAACCAAGTAATATTGGTAATTCCTAACTCACATAATCTGTCTTGGAATCTTCTACAGTGATTCAGCGGGTTCATTTCACAAACTTTGAAAAGTTTTCCAAAATAGGACGCTCAGGTTTTGCAGAGTAGTCTATGGTCTACCGATGGAATGTAATTCAGCACCGAGAGGAAGGAAAGCACCCAAATCCTTTTTACAGGATTCCTGTAAAAAACAACTTTAGTCTTGCTTCAAGAGGTTTATTTTACTGTCGCTCTCTATACGTATCTCATAGACTACTGTATAGTCATTCGCTGCATGCGTTGAACAGAACCACAGACTTTGAATTAACACTGGACATGCTCTATCGGCAAATTGTGGAGGCTGGACGCAGTTCTTGAACTCCTCCTGGAAGTCTTCTAGACTCGTCAACAATTTTGACACTCTGGAATGGGCTTCCAGTACGAGACATCAGAGGTCAAGGGTCACAGTGGCGTTGTGGGTAATCTGCACCTCTCGCTTTACTATCAGCCACTATCGCTGAACGAGATGGTCTCAGTTATTTATGACATTATAAAGGTCGCACTATTTTTGTCATCAGCAGTGCGTTTCATCTCCATGTTCCTGATGTATTGTGGTCAAGCTGTTGTGTTTCATTCACTACACAATTATTACTGATAGTATTACAAAGAACTTCGGAATGGTTAATGCCAGGATCGAGAAGAAAATCACCTGTAGTACAACTGAACGGAATGAAATAAGCCACACGCTTCCCTACTTCACTACGCCTTCTTCACCGATACGTCACTTAAGTGTAAATTACGTGGAAATTTATAAAAATGTAGAAAGGCTAACTAGCATTTTCATGTAAGTAATTAAAGGAAAATGTTTCAGATTGCTCTAAATAGTGTATTTTTTCACTGAAACAGGATTTAAATATAAGGTTTAATATACGCTATCATCTTGAAATAAATTTCAAATTCCTCTATTAGATTATTCGCTGGTTTTATAATGTTCTACAATGTTTTTTATGAAATCGATAAATTTAAGTTATTGCTTGCCTTAATGAAAATCTACTACTTTATTAAATCTGTTACTGTATGCAAATAAATTTTCTCTCTTTTACTGTATGCACGCTATTTTGTTACAATAACAGCTAATAATGTTAATTACAACATATGTTGAGGTACATGTGCCAATTTTCCGTACAAGTAAAAACTGTTTAGACATTAATGGACTTGGTGTGTAGGAAGGGATTAAGATACACCAGTCATTATCAGACTATTTTTCGTGTGGCCTACTGTAGTAACTACATTCGGTTGCAGGTAAAAAATCAGACACGTTTGAGGTAAAAACACTAATGAACACCTACTGGCTGCTGTGTGATGCTGTTACACCAGGCCAGTGTCTTCTACAGCGAACAGCTATTAGCCGTAAATATGTTTATTATTGTTTAGCATCACAGCTAACCTCTACTACTCCTACGGCAAAGTTGGGGGTTGCGTGTTTCATTTTTGCATTGCAACTGGCATGGTTATCAGCTCAATTACTGTACTTGGTGTTGTTGGTTCTTTTACTTGAAAAATAAAATAAAAAGCGGTAATAATATTTTAACCGTTCTATTTTTTACAGGCTGAAGAGATGAAACCTTTGACATTTATGTTAATAAAAAACGAAGGCGGACCCCTGAACACAGACTGTGGAGTAATTATATTTTTCTTTGGCAGACATTTCTTAGTTTCCAAAATTTCAAATTAATATTTGTTGTATTGGTGACAAATGTCTAATACTGAACGCAGCCTTTACCTATTCTTACAGTTAACATGGATTTATATCAGATTTTAAATAGTCCTTTGAGCATTACTTTCCCCGGTGTTTTGTGACCAAAAATTATTATGGGATATTGCAATGGGGTTTTAAGTTAATCTATATCACAAAAACAGTTTTAGATGAAAAGAGTTTGAAAAAAAGTTATCTGTAACAATTAAAATTAGCAGCAATAGTAGTATTAGTAGGAGTAGAAGCGATATAGTAGTATAGAAATAGTGTTACGAATGTTTATAATGTAGAAGTTGTTTACAAATACTCAAATTTCTAAACTAAACTTTAGATTCTTAACATTGAATTATATTTAAAAGGTGAGGGGTAAGCGTCTTTGTTAAAGTATTATGCAGTTTCACACTTTACAATGATTGTTGAATATTAAAAATATTGCTATGCATATATACATAGTATAATATTATAAACGTTTGACTACGTCACGAATTGCACTTTTATGTTCAAGATGGAAATGTTCTTACTCCAGTTAGGCAAATACAGACCACAATTTACAGCACTTAATTTTTTGAAATCAACAATCAATGAATTTGTCTAACTGTGTTATGACAATTTGTGTAACTGCGGTGAGTTTTTGTCGCCTTTCTTACCTTATTGGGATAAACAACATATTTCTCATTTCTTCTGTATCATTAAATAAACTTGAGGTTAGGGACGAATTTATGAACGAATAATGAAGAGCCTTAACTGCAAGTTCTTCAGATAATTCTATATAATATACACAGAGAGTCCGATAACTCTCTTCCAACATTTAAAGATATTATTCCCAAACCAAATAAGGATCAAAACATGATATTTGAACTTTAGAAAACTCAATAGTTACATGTATGTCCACTATTTGTATATTTTATTTAAATATTTATGAGAGCGGTTTGTTCCAATAAATTAATGTTTTGGTATACAGCCTTATACTTTAAGGGCTTAATTGAATTAGGTCTTTGAGTTTTATTTCTATTAACACTTATTTTATGTTATTGTTATTTTTGTTATATTATCGTTTAATTTTCTATATTATTGTTAAGTTTCTTTCATTATTTTTCTGTTTACAGATGGCAGCAATGGTCATAACATATCATTATGGTGATCTTAGTACAATTTCGCGAGGACCAGTCCATCTGAAAAGCTACGCAATATAAAATAGTTTTACGTAGTAAAGTGTGATTTTTAGTGCAATATTTGTGTATTTAAATACATGTTTACTCGTACATGCATTTAATACAATAAAATATGTTTATTTTAATAATAACGATCTATGTTGTTTATTAGAGAATAAGCTGGACATTATAAGTTTCATTTAAACGTTTAAGTTAATAATGGAGACAAGCAAAAACTAATGGTCATAATGACGAACTCATAAATCAAGAAAATATCCAGGCTACTCAAAATGAGAGCTTATTTAAAAGGACAAGTTCAAAAAAAGCAAATGGAATATTGCTGGGTACTCTTAGCACAAATGAGGTTAAGACAAATGTTGAAATAATTGAAGAATATTAGGATCGATATAAGAATATGCAGGATGAAATTGATTTATTAATATTGGTGAGAGTAAAATAGCTTAAATCACAGTATTATTGAGGATGAGTATCTATACGTAAAACCTACACTAAACATGTTATAAGGTAACGTAATACCTAGTGTAATTTCAAATTGTAGGTAGCAAAGTTGTAATCTACGTTTTACCTTAAGTTGCTAACTTTGAACTTTACACCTAATCAAACAAGATGACACTTTTAAAAATTTTTTAAAAAGGCTAGAAGTTTTTTTTTCATCTTAAATCTTATGAATTAAATTAAAGCTCACACATTTTTTAATGGACGTTCTCTTCAGCTACATCAACAAATGTATGACATTTACGCACGTGAAAACACTCTTAACAAATTTACACTGAGGAGGTAATTTCGTTAAAATATTCTGTTGAAGCCAGGGCAAGTGTATGGGCATTAAAACACAAATTCATTTCAATAACAATCAAAAGTTTGAAAGTGTAAATAATTTTTCTATAATTTTAAAATCATTGCAATAAATTGTGATTTTAACTGTATAATTATGTGGAAAATCTCTCCAGAAATATTTTTCGTTCTACAATTTATCAGTGGACTGCGTAATTAAGAATGCGATATTAGAATCAAACTACTTCAAGATCAAACCCAAATCTCATATAAACATTAGTGTCTCTTGCTGTTTCTATGGAGTTTGAAAAATCTGAAAGCAGGCTTATGTCTACCTCTGGCTTAGTTTCAAAACAACGCGGACCTTCCTGACGTACAAAATCTGACTCATACAAAGTGTATAAAGCACCCCTCCAAAATCAGGCTCCAATCCTAAGGACGATGAACTGCAAAGGCTTATACTACGGATTAAACTTCGGGACGGTTCCTGAGTCTACATAGGCACTTTCAGGCTTACCTGTTTCGTATTGACAAAACCGGGGAACCTGACTACATCTATTGCCCGGGCGTTCCCGACGATGCGGTATGTCTTCCGCTGATCGTGTTGTGATCAGGCCCGCAGCACGCGCTTTTGGTGCTTTATCAATAGACTCGGTCTGCAACACTTGTCGCACTTCGTCCAGGACTTCCTTGTATAAACATATATATACAAGGAAGTCATCGTACAAACAAAATTTAGTTTTTTATAAAGTTTGAAACAATAAATCATTCTTTGATTTTGGTACGTTACGTTTTTCTACTGTTAGTAGTCTGTATAATTTGATGATCACAAGGCGTGAAACATATTTAGCTCATTTATTCAAATCTAAAGAGACTTTTACGAAAATTTACACAAGTAGAAAAACAAAATTAAATTTTTAAATTTGTTTATCTCTGCAAACGTATTTCTCTTGCGTAACTACCGGCTATTACAACACTATTACGCTTTTCAACATGTTAAAACTTTGTATTAGCATTTAAATTTTGACATATTATTTACAATATCCTTTTGAGCCTTGAAAATAAAAACAATGTAATATGTGTTTTGCATGTGGTATGGCATTAATTCTACAACTGACACTATCTGTTTGCTGTCTATTTTTTAATGAAAAGGCACAACTTTCAAAACACTGTTACATTTTAAGCAAAGAATTTATTAGATCCGGGAGGTGATCGGGTGGAGAGATAGAATCAATAAATACCTCTATCTACTACAACAACTAAGCTCCATTGCAATCTCTCCTCACTGAAAATATATTAGAGTTTTTCAGTTCAACCGCTTTTGCTCAAGGCGTCATTGTTCTGACACTTTAGAAAACTGAAGCAATTATAAGATTGTAACTTTTAATTTTTGAGAACAATTTCATGCAACTCCAAGTTATCCGTACGTCCAGCACTGAGACCTGAAGCGAGAGGCATCGACAAAAACAATCTGAACCCGAACATTGTATCCCAGCGTTACACCTCACCATCTATCATTTTTCATTAGATAGTAGGCCTAATATTTGTTGACAATTGCGCTAAAGACAATTTACCATTTAAATTATTGTCACATTTATATTCTTTTTGTAAAACCATGTTATTGACAATATAAGGTTTGGAAAGTTAACAGTATTTCGGACATTTGCTTTTGTTTATATTATACAAAAAAATATTACACTACTTTTCTAGGATTAAAATCTACCCTCTTCTTCAGGTGAACAAAAGACCCTAAGTTAACAAAAAAATAAAAACGTGGTGATGGAATTTCAAAGTTGAAATAGTTATTAAGTGGTATCCGATGACTCCTTCTCTGACTCCTTCCTATCGCTTACTACACATACACACACATTCAGAAAAGGGAGTTTTTTTTAGACTTATACCTCCATGGTTAGGCGACTGGAAGGAGAAATGCCGTTTATGTAGTACAAACATTAATTAAATTCAGTGACTCCATGAAGGAAAATGACGAAAGTGTTTATTCACGTATCTACTCAGTTTTGAACCTGTTTGTGGTGAGGGGGTTTTGCCCAAGTTCTTCTATAAATAAATTTGAAAAATTGGTGATAGAGGAAATTTTATCGCCATAGCTTTATCTTAACTGTAAAATTTACCCTTTAGTTCAAAAATATGTAGATTGAGTGCATAGCTCTACCAGTTCCATAAACTAAGAGGATAGGAAGTTTTGTTTTCTCGTTTAGTGTTTGATCTTCTTTTAACCGAAATTTATATTATGGTCATTACTATGTTTACTATTAAACTTACACCATAGTTTCATACGTACAATAAAAAATCGGTCTATATTGTCTTGTGAAAGAAGTAACAATTAATCTGTATCCCCTGACTATCAATCCGGATCACACAGTCTTCGTAGGTCTTAATCGCTTAATCATCACTGTGTGAAGCATTGTTCTTGGTCTGAGATAATTGGTCGTCAGGCTTGATTAATCTGCCGAAGAGAATCCCTTGCTAAACTAATGCATATTAGATGTAAGTTTCAGAACAGCTTCAATTTGAAATCGGGAAATTCTTAGCTCCTTACCATAGCTCTATGTTCTCACACTCAAGCCCCTCAGTGATTATTGCCACGGGGTGTTAAGATAGGTAAAATCACTCTCTGAAGTGTTAGCAAATCAAGGCTACTAATTCTATAATAAAATCTCCCATTAATATCAGCTGAAGGATCTAATCAGATAATCACTAAAGTTTAAGTGTGTCAACAATTATTACCTAAGTCTTATTAATTCACTGCTTTAACATATTAGTCGCTCTCAGAGTCATCGTGTACAATATTACCAAAGTAAAATTTTTGCAAACATTAATATAAACAAGGGTAAATAACATAGTTATTTAATAGCGTTTCAATTATTTTTCTAATCAATAAAGAATACAGTTGTTATGAATAGTCAATTTTCATCAGAAAGTGACTACTTCCAGCCATTGCAAAACTACTTACCGTCGAAGGTACTTCCAGTGGCGGTAGTCTGTTATAGAATTGTGTAAAAGGTTAACCCTTGCTAGTACAGTGAGCAGTTAAAGAACCAAACACATCTTTAAGGACAAATCTATTTCAGTCCTTATGGGTATTGAAATTAGTGAAATATATGTATACGTTTTGGCAAGTTTAAGAAATTACTATAGGGCACGCTTATTTCAAATATTATTGTTCTAGGTTATCGGGAAAATAAAACATGAAAAATATTAATTTTTTATGGTTCCAACCCTAATTCAATCCCTATGCATAGTTCATCGTCATTTACCCAATTTTGTCTCTATTTAAAAAATAGGAACATTCAGTGTCCCAAGAAGAATTACGTTCGGGACTTAGGATGTTTTCTTTTTAAGTTGCGACTTTCCTTACAGATCGGGATTAGTTGGCAACCGTGAGTACATATATGTACATGCAAACGACATTGAAATGACGATAATAGGAAAAATATAATATACATTTATTTATGGGAGAATTGTTACCCCTAATTCCATTTTCAAATAATAAGTCTGAAAAATGCCACATATACTTTTTTGTAGAATGTACGAGTCATAATTAAAAATTGTATAAACTATTAATAGTAACGGGTCTGGGGCAGCCGGTAGGTTCACGTTTCTTGGCTTTAATAAACTACCCGAAATGACAGGCCAGTTTTTTTTATTTCTGCAGGGTTATAAAATAACCTAAACCTTGTAGGAATAACAAAAATGACGAAATAATTTAACCTACATAAGACTGGACTTGAAGTCCGGAAGTCAGAGTCAGTCGTATTAGTGGACAGAATAGCTCAGTTTCACAACAGCGATTTTAGTGTACAGTAATTAGTTTTTTATTATAATTATAACCGCCTCTTAATATAACGAATCATGCAAGCAAAAAATAGTAAAGTATATCGATTATGAATCCAAAAACCTCAATTCGACGATTTTGAAAGGAAAATAATGTTTAAGGGAATGAGGATAATAATATCGATTAAATAGAAAATTAGATTGCTTTTACAAGAAATTATTAAAAACGTTACTAAAACGTTTCAAAACGTCAAGTACATTGCATATTCAAACTAAAACTCGAAAAAAATAATGAGCCACTTTATCTGATTAGAAGTTTTTTATTATTCAGTACCTGCTAAAATGACTCATTTTAAAACTCAAACTTCCCCACACCACTGCAAACAATTTCAATGATTGATATTGATGTTTATTAAGTAAAAGTAATCTATTTTAAAAATGACAATTTATTTTGACAAATGTACCATTTATAAATGACAAGCAGTAACAAATTGCTTTCTATCAACTAATGTAATATACTTTAGTCTAGTCGGATTCTTCGATAGTGTTAACGAAAAGATTTCACAGAAATGAAGAGTTTTTTCCTGATAAGCTGATTCGATTTTGCCGGATAGTTGGTGGTCTCCAATGGAATGTACTTCCAGGACTAAAGAATCAAAGGGCTTACATTCTCTATCACAGGATTCCTGTGGGGCTCAATTCTATTCATCTGCAAGAGTTATTCTCCACCGTCGTTTTCCTTACGTATTTCATGGACAGACCGGATGGCCAGACATTGCATCCGTTCACAGAACCTATGATGTCACACTAATTCTGAATATTGTCTCTCTGCAGGTGACGGTCGCTGTTATTTTCTTCAGCTACGTCCGGAAGTACCCAAGACTCGTCGACGTGTTTGACACTCTGGAATGTATCTACCGCAATCTCCCTGCACAAGCCATCAGAGGTGAAGGCAGCAGTTGAAGTTTTGGGGGGTCTGCATTGCCGTAGCAATATCAGTCACCATCTATAAGCGAACGGCTTATATGATTCACGGCGGAGTCACGGTCGGACGATCTCGCTTATCTGATATACAAGTCCTCTCCGTGTTAGCGTTGTACTGTTCCAAAGCCACTTTCTTCGTCCACTTCACACATGTCGCTACAAGCATCTCAAATTTCTTCAGAACCGTCAATGACAGTATCACGAAGGAAAAAAATAAGAGAGTAATAATGAAACGGATATTGTTGAAATAAAATGCCGTCTTGCCGGATATATTGACGACACTCATAAAAACTCGGTAAGTGTATTTACTAGTTGAGAATTATATGTAATCATAATCAAAATACATCAAGTCATTACACCTCAGATTATTAATAATTGTAGCAGTTTCGTTTTAAAAATTTGTGTTAAATATTTTATTTTATACCGTATTTTATTAAAATAATAATTCTGGCGGTTACACTGGAATTACCGGTGGTTTGGGGAAGGAGTGAGGCCCAGAAAGGAATGATAAGGATCCTGGGACAGTACAAAAGAGGGGCCTTCTATCAGCGAGGGCGTGCATCGCAAGATGGGAGTGTTTGATAATGATAATTGAGAGGTGGGGTGAGGTAGGGACCGTACCTCCCGCACCTCAGTTTGAATCGGGATGTCAGTTGAGTAACGAGTAAAAGTCTTTGAAAAGTGCTGTAGAGTTTAATTCTTCCATTAATCAGTCATCGACAACCTCGCCGGGGTAAGGTGAAATACTTTTTTTAAACTGGGAGTCCAGTCAACATTCATTTCTTAATCTTCCGGTTTTGAATAATTTTGGGAAAAGAAATTTTGTAAAAATTAAACTTAATGGTGAATTCATTGAACTTGCATCCCTGTTTGATCTGTGGAATATAAAAACTTGCTGGTGCAGTGCACGTGAGCACATGTATATAAAATGTTATGTAAAAATACGCTAAAAAGAGTTTTGTTGGGGAGTTGTTACAGGATGCTTTTCGAGCAATATTAAATTCTAACACTGAAAAGAAAGTAATATTTAAAAGTCGAAGTTAAAAGAAAAATGAACATCTATTAGTAAATACATACAAAAATAAAAATTTAATTTTGAAGATAAAGTAAAGTGACAGAATTGCCAAACCAGATTAGAGTGTGAAAGTTTTGGAATTTTGAAAATGATGATTTAAAAGAACATGCTCTGTAAGAAGTTGTAACATTTTTTGAGTGACGAAGTATATTTACAAGTTTGAACTTATAAATTCATTCAAGAAAGGTTTCCTTTTATTTTATAATTTTTAAAGTCCAAGGTAATTGTTTCAAGACGAAGTTTGTATTTTAGTTTGATCCTTTATTTATTTCAGAAGATTTTTCTTTTCCTTTCTGTAACCATTCCTACCCAAAACAGTTTAGAAAATTTTCAAAGCTAAACCCCTCATTGTGCCAGTCAAACAGTTACAAATGTGAAGTAAATTTAATATATTTCTGGTAAAGAAATTGAAATTATCCAATAGAATATATAACGAAATGATCAAGTCAACTTTACATTGATATAAATAATAATACAGGGGCATAATTTTAATAGTAGTTTCCCAAAAGAAATGACTGGACTTCCACGTATATAAAATATAGATGAATGCAATACATATAGCAATACATCATGGTCTCTATTTCTTCTTAACAACCTTTTATTAGAGTGATAGATAAGTCCCTCCTCTCCCCATCCCTCCCTCCCTAGCCCTCCCCCATTCGACAATATACCTTTGACGAATTCTATGGTTTAAAAATTCCAAAAGAAAGTGTTTGGCACTTATTGATTAATTAGGTAAGTTGTCATATCCAACAGAGGGAATTATAAGGGACAACTTATTATTTGTTACCATACGATGTATTTTTTATTATGTATGATTAATAGCCTCTGATGCTTTGTAGGGCCAGTTGTGTAAAACTCTACGATTTAATGAACTGAAAGGACTCTGTTATGGAACACCTACTGGATGCTGTGTGACGCCGTACACCAGGCTAATATCTTCTATGGTGATCAAGGCTCTGATGGCTGTTATCTCCTCCTCATTTATTCACGTCCCACTATCCGATCTCCTACTACTTTTTCGCTCGTACGTCAGAAACGGGTTAACATGCTTTCAGGTGACTACGTGAATCAATTCTGGATCCTGAGTATTGGTTTGCTACCTGGTTGTGCCTCGTAAACTCAAAGCACAAATGTCACTTAAACTCGGTAAATACTCTTGCGTTGATTACATGTAATTTATATTTGTTAGTTAAATATTAAAAATAGTCTTAACAAGGAAAATTTAATTACGTAACGCTTAACAATTAAAGGTTTTAAAAAACCCATAACCTGGTTATAAAATGTTATTTTAAATGTGTTTATTTCTCAAATATCTTAATGTGCTTTTAGGCCGATGAAACAAGTTACGATGATCTGCCAAGGTTGATCAACAAAAAACCTGGATCCGAATAATAAAGGAGCAGGTAATAAACAAATAATAAAAGTAACTTAGGTCTTTAGTGATATGCTATTATAAAATCCGATTAGGAAAATGAATCAAGTTTTCATGTGTTTTTATTTGTATAGACCTAAAGGTTGAAGAGTTTCTTCGGTCATAAATTCCACACACACACACACGACACAACACACACACACACCACACACACAACACACACACACACACACACCACACACACACACACACACACACACATACATACATATATATAATATATATATATATCTACATATATAGTAAGCCAAGACTATTGTCATTACTAGTGTGTAGCATTACTAGGGAATATTGTATATCTGAAACGGACCAATGTTTTAGAGATACTCACCTATAACAGCAGTTTTTAAGTCTCGATGTGATATTCTATATAAACCAAAGAAATATAATTAATTCAATTATCAAACCACAGTCTACAACAAAACTTTCACACACATGTACAAATGTACATAGCTTAGCTTGCACCTTCTTGTTTAAACATCAAGCAAATTATATTTATTGAAAATAATTTTAATAATTAAAGATTATACAGTATAATCGATGGCGCGGTAGTCGAGACGAGGTGAAGGGTAAAGGTAGGACAGCTCTAGCACTTTTTTTGTTCCTAGGACCTTAAGTCATTGTGTTGGTGGAGGTTTTTATTTTAAAAATCTGTTTAGGTTTGGTTAGTCATTCTTTTTTAATATCAGCAAAACAACCATGGCCTAAAACCTGGACCAAAAGTTCACTTAACATTTAGTGTGCTATTTTATGTACGAAGTCTCAAAAAGTTTGCTTTTTAAGGACCATTCTTCATTGGGCGTACATTATGTTGTCTTAATCCCCCCACTTCATATGATGATTTTAAGACGGGCTTCCAAAAGTTCATTGTAAATCTTTTTAAAACTATTCTTATTTTATTTTAAAAAGCAGCTAGTTAGTAAAACAAACATTGTGTTATTCTTAATCAACTAGTTTATTCTTAATCCACTAACTTAACATAGGCTTGATTGATTGTATATATGAAAGGGAAAAAAAGTTAAAAACATTTGAGGCAAAGCCTGCGGTACATGTAAAAGGGGGTGGTAACTCTTATATAAGGATAAACCTTATATTTCATTCAGTCTGTTTTAAAAATCCTTGTGATCATTTTCTAGCTGGAGAGGTTTCTCCTGCAGTTAGTTGTCCTCAATCACAACGCAATGATTCTCTGCACTCGGAGTATTTTCCGGTCCATAACGAAAACGCTGACAGCCCGGTAAATACTTACCTCTTGTAATTTATACTGCTTATTTTTGTATTTTACAGGTTGAGTTATAGTAACAAGTCTGTAAACATTATATATACAAGTCTATTATTGTAAATATTCACCTCTATAATTATAAGCTACCGAGTCAAAAATATGAAACACGAAGTTATAAAATACCAAATAGTTATAATAGCTTTGTTAACTGAGTAAAAAACAATGTGTTCTGTCTATACAGATGGCTGGTAGCAGGTGACAACTTACTGCTGGTTGGATACTGATCCAGTTCCAGACTCAGCAATGCGGCCCAAATAGCCATTATAAAATCTATCTCAATTTCAAAGGCACCGAAAAAATTATAAACTTTAATTATAGATTATCGTACAAGTAAACTGTGTAATCACATTTAGTTTTTGAAAATATCTTTGACTCGATCACTATTTGTTTCATGTTTAGCAGGAGAATTCGTTGTAATAGTTTATAATAAGGGATCTTACACACAGTTTTAACTACAGAAGATTAAAGGTTGGTTCACTCTTTAAATGTTCTTCTTCTTTGCGCCTTAAAAGCCTTCAAACACTTTTCGGTTAGTATTTAGTATAGTCTTACATTAAAAAAATGTAAAGAAAAAATCTTACGATTGAACTCTGGAATTTACTAACTTGTTAAACTTAAATTATTTATTAAACTGTTATAAACGTAATTTAGTGTTAAATACCAAATTGTTGGTAATATTATCGAATAAATATTTAAAATTGCTTAGCAGCATTCCCATAAAGCTAAACTATAATTACAGGACCAACACATTGACACAAGGAGACTGAAACGGGGGGAATAGCTGAAAAAGAGTAAAATATGGGAATCAGATTATGGTTTTAAGCCGGCCGTGTCTCATGGGAGGTCTGTCCCAAATCACCGCGGATGCGACACAACGATAGTTTTGTGGCGTAATAATAGGATAGCTCAAGTTCTCATTCTTTAAACCATGAGTGAGGATATATTACACATGTACATCATTTAATTCTATGTTTTACACAGTGCCGCTCTCCGTCTCTATTAAACAAAACCTGCAATAGTAATTTTTATTGGAGTTGAGGCCACCTGTCCAAATATTTACATTAGTTAGTTGAGATAGTGGATTTTTAAGGGAATTTTCCTAGACGTATTCTTACAACAATTAACAGAGTTTTGGAGATTTAAAAACATACTTCTTGCAGAATAATACCTATGTTTGAAATATACGTAATTGTGGTTTTTAATATATTTGTTTAGTGTAGTAGTGTACATGTTTTATTAAATGAAATATTTAATTGATTAACTATGTATATTTTAATTTACTAAACAAAATATAGGTGTTCATTAGAAATTTAGTTGTTTTGTAGTTTTCATGGGCACTAGGAACTTTCGTCAAAAACCCTACTATGGCAGTGATATTATATTTATACATGTAGGAGAGGTCCCATTACATTACTCGAGGGGTTTAGTGATACTCAGTTTGCCTTGTGGATGCAAATGCTATCTCCTGTACTATAATTATGTCCTGTTTACATGTCATTTTTATCCATGCAAACCAATTATTCTACCAAAAATAAATTCTTTCATTTTAATGACTGATTAGATTTTACTTCCCTTTTTAGATATATTAGTAATCTAAAACAGAATTTCCCAAAATAAGTAGTGTTCGATATATATCGTAAAATAACCGGTTACTGATTCGTTGTATAACACATGCCTCAAATCTTCCCTCCAGCACAAAAATGGGCAGACTTCCTTTTATTGATTTAGATATAATTAAATACTCCAGTAAAACGCAAAATATTAAAAAAATAACTCCAGTATATAACAATTTTTACTTTTTAATGATATAAAACAGATCTAGTAGAATATATGTTTTAAAAAAGCTAAAAAGAAACATAAGAAATGCCAATGACAAAAATGATATCAATAAAAATCGCAAAACATTGAGAGTAGCAGAACATTGAGAAGTGTATTACAAGAAATACAAACATCATTAAAAAAACTACTAACGTGACATATGCAACAAAAAATAACTTGAAGAATAAATTGATAAAATCCAAAAAATGCAATAACAAATAAATATAATGACTGCAATAAGAAATACACTGGAGAGACAAAAATATAAAAGATTCAAAGAAATTTGCTCCCAACATTAAATTAAACTGAGAAGAAAACACTTCAGTCGAACATGAGTGTAGAAATACTGGACACACCGTATCATAGAAAGCCTTAAATCATTAAAGCACGTTAACACACCAAGTTATAAATCCATGAGTCTTATTAAAGAAATCAAGCAAATACAGAAAAGTTTATTATTAAATGAAGAAGATATTGCAATTTAAAATTAATTTTACTTTCATGAAGATTACAAAAATCTCTTTTAAAATTACATATTATAATTCCAAGTAACGATTCATCTTTTATTTATTTGTGTATATTTTTAGTTTTGACTATTCCTTGAACTTTGCTTAAATGCTAATATGAGACAATAATGACGACTAAATATTTTGGTTGTATACAAAGATAGAAGATGTATCTCATTGCAGAAAACTAAATTATAAAAACTATTTTAAAGTATATTCTACCAGAAATTCTTAATAAAACTAAATTTAAAATTAACCATAGAGTTATAATTGTTAATACAAAGTAAAAATGTTCAAACAAACAAAAACAATTGCTGTAAAGAACTAAAAGTTCTTTTATTAAATTCACAATTCAAATACGTTAACTTATACCATAACATTTAAACAAAAAACACATTTTATGAATTTGAGTAGAAAATTAAAAACTATTAGTTTAGTAAACTTTAGCGAAGTCTTCACTCAAAAAGCCGGAATATTTGACGTCAAGACTTACAAAATTTAAATTTCGTATGGAGTTTCATTTAAATACGAGAAACAATGAGTTCGATGATGGTGCATGAGACTCATTGGATTATGGTCATTGCATATGACCTTAATTGTTATAAAGGTCAAATGTGATGGCAACGAGACAATATCAGCATACATTTTTTTAAACAAAATTATAACAATCCCGTGAGATTTTAAAACATGTCCTTTTTATTCATAGATTTAAACGAGATATAATGGAATGTGAAGTCAACATAAATTGCCGGTAACAAGATTTAATTTCAGCGCACTCTTGCGTTAAGTA